>NC_077228.1:210163053-210350553 GCF_027887165.1 Monodelphis domestica
GAGTTAGAGAATCAGACACTGGCTTCTGATGGGAAGATTTCCTCCACTGTATCTTGGAGAAGGAAGAGAATACTCAGTAGGACTGGAGAATTAAAGCCACCATTTGGGCAGTCCAACAGGTCTGGACTTTGCCATAATAATGTTGTGAGTTGCTTAGACTGTGTACCTTAGATAGGTAGAAAGTCTGTGTTCAGTTGTTTTTCAGTAATGTCCGATTCTTTGTGACCCCATTTGGGACTTTCTTGACAAAGATACTGAAGTGGTTTGCCTTTTCTTTCTTCAGCTCATTTTACAGATAAGGAAACTGAGTCAAACAGGGTTATATGATTTAATTAGGGTCACATAACTAGCAAGCATTTGAGACCATATTTGAACTCACATAGAAGAGTTTTCCTGACTCCAGACCTGGCACTCTATTTATTGTGCCATCTAACTGCCACAGTGCTTTATATTTCTGCCTTTGTTCTGGGGCATCTGTGAATACTTTTTACATGATAGATTCTCTATGGTGGTTGAAATAAAGACTGTCCTGTATTTGATATCTGTATTATAGATTAACTGCTTATGTAGAAATCAAGGCCCATCCTACTTACACCTGGGGGAAACCTGGATGGTTCAAGTTTTACTCAGATTTCCTTGGGGATTTACTTAAGGGGGGACCTAAGCTAAAATAAAAAAAAGAAGTTAATGATATTTTGGCAGTCAATCCTCAAAAATAAATCTAGTCCCTTGGAGCCCTGAATCCTTGGAGGAGAAGGAGGAACAAGAAAGTGCTTCCATGTAACTGACATAGAGACTTTCAGGAGGGAAAGAGAATACAGATAAAAGTGCTTGTTAACTATTGCCTGCTGAAGGGCAAATGATCAATTTAACAAATTTTAAATTTAATATTTTTAATTTATTTATGTTTAATAATATTTAACAAATATTTCTGTTTTTGTCCCCAGTTTAGCACAGTGCCTAATAAGTGTTTCTTAATTAATTAATTTATTCATTCATTCATTTCTTAAGAACCTTCTGTGTTCAAGACATTCTGCCTTATACTAAGGACTCTCAAAGAGCTTACAAACTATTTGAGAGGTAAGGTGAGTACAAACACAGCTGTGAGACAGAGAGTGTGATAGAAGAGAGACCTGGGCAAGCACTATAATCTATCTATGTACCTATGTATCTATGTATCTATCTATTTACCCATCTATTCATCTGATTGTCTGTCTGTCTGTCTGTCTATCCATACATCCATCTATCCATCCATTTTATTTATTTATTTATTTATTTAGCTTTCTTCCATTTTATTTATTTTTAACATTCATTTTTACTTTAAATTTTGAGTTCCAATTTTTCTCCCTTCCTCCTGTCCCTCCCCAAAGCAGACAAAGGTCCAGGGCTCACACAGTGAGTTTGCAGGTGGCACAGTGCCAATGAAGTTTGGGCATGTTTGATGGCAGGACGTCAAATCCACCTACTTTTAAGCGAAAGGACAGTCCAAAGCACTCTAGGCGCTTTGTCTGCTTTGGGAGGGACAGGAGGAAGGGATAGAATAAGGAGGGATAGAATACTTTCCCTGGGAGGGAGATGAGGATCAGAAAAGACTTTAAGAAGGATGAGAAGTTTTGAGCCTTGGAAGGAAGGGCCTTGGGACATCAAGAGACAGAAAAAGAGGAGATATTAACTCCAAGCCCACGGGAATGGCATGAACAAAAGATTGAAGATAGAAAAAACAGAAGGAATTCTCTTAGGAAGAGAGGAAGGAGAGGGAAAGCAGGGAAGTCTGGTTTGGTGGAAACCTGAAGAGAAGTAGCATGAAATAAGGGTGGCTGGGTAGAGCAAGGAATAGAGTGCTGGACCTGAATTCAAGAAGACCTGGGTTTGAGGCAGGTTGGTGGCTCAGTGGGTAGAGAGCCAGGCCTGAAGTTGAGAGGTTCTGGGTTCAAATTTGACCTCAGGCACTTCCTAGCTATGTGACCCTGGGTAAATCACATAACCCCACTTATCTAACCCTTCTCTTTTGCTGTAGAACTAATACTTAGTATCATTTCTAAAACAGAAGTTAAAGGGTAAAAAAAAAAAGAAGACCTTGAGTTCAAATTCTGCTTCAGTCATTTACTAGTTGGGTGACCTTGGGCAAGTCACTTAATCCTGTTTGCTTTAGTTTCCTCATCTATAAAATGAGCTGGAGAGGAAAATGGCAAACCACTCCAGTACCTCTGCCAAGAAAACCCCAGATGGGGTCATGAAGAGTCAGATACGACTAAAATGCCTGAATGACAACAACATAAAGATAGGCTGGAGCCAGAACAGGGGGACCTCAAATGCCAGGACCAGGAGTTTGTTCAGTGGGCTAAGGAGGTGATGGTGGGGACACCATAGAAAGCTTCTGAGTAGAGAAGGATCATGATGCATTGACTGATTATAAAACATCTTAATTTTTCCTGAAATAAGTCAATGTTTGATTTAACACAACTTTTTAGGCATACCTAGGTTGTGCCTGTGCACACACACACACACACACTACATGTACAATGCACATGGCTTTATGTATTGTATGTACACATATGCATAATATATGTGCATAAACACATCTGTACATATGTGTACACACATACACACTGCATACAATTTGCTTTTGTTGTGGTAGTGGTTGCGTTGTTTTCCGATATCTCCAATCCTTCATGACTCCATTTGGAGTTTTCTGGGTAAGGATACCAGAGTGGTTTGCCATTTCCTTCTCCAGGAAATTTTACAGATGAGGAAATGAAGGCAAACAGGGTTAAGTGACTTGCCCAGGGTCCCACAATTGAGAAGTGTCTGGGGGTGAATTTGAATCCAGGTTTTCCTGACTCCATGCTTGGCATTCCATCCACTGAGCCACCTAAATGCCCCGACCATAAAAATTTCTAAGAGGAAATAAATTTGGAGATATCTGCAGTGAAATTATAGCAAAAACAAACAAAAAGAAACCAAGGGAAGTTTAAAATACGAAAACCCCAGAGGAATAGGGGGGATGCTCAATACTGAAGGAGCAGTGGATTTTTTTTTTTCTGGATAGAGAGGGGAAATATGTTCCTCAGACTTCACATAAGAGTGGGAGCCTAGGGTCCAGGCCTCACTTCGAAGGCGGCGTGGATGTGATCCCTCCTCCCTCCTCCCCTGGGGAAGAGGGTCTGCCTAGCTAAGGACCCAGCGGCTCGCTTCAGCACTCCAAGGTGGGGAGGGCAAGTGAGAAGGGTTTGGGACGAAATTGTGTTTTGTGTTGAGTTTTCCGCCATAAATGTTTACTTCAGGGCAATACGGCGATTGAGGTATATAGCGGACTTGGGAGGGAGGGAAGGACGGATGAAGAGGGTCTTGGCAGACTCTATTTCCCTCCGGTGTCCATTGACCCCAGAACTCACATAGTGAGTTTGCAGGTGGCACAGTGCCAATGAAGTTTGGACATGTTTGATGGTAGGACATCAAATCCACCTAGTTTTAAGCGAAAGGACAGCCCTAAGTGGAGATCCAAGTCCCAGGGACCAGGAAAGGTAATAAGAACTACAACAACAAAGAATTATGAGGACACTATTGGGAAGGCATCCTGCTTTGTGTCTTGATATCTTGATCCTGAGGGCAAGAATTCTCTGGCTAGGGGGCCTCTGCTCTCCCAGACCCTTTACGAAACGTTGGATTCCTCTCCCTTCTCTTCTTCCCCTCGTCCCCTCCCTCCCTTTGGAAGCTGGAGAATAACAAGCTCAGTCATAGGAACTATGGGTTCCAGGCCGTTCCAGATGTTCCTGGGTGTTTACAGATGTTCTTGGGGAAAACAAATAACATTTCCCCGTAAAAGTGTCAGCTGTTCAGCCCACGGAACAGCTTGGGGATTACTAACAAAATAGGTCTGAGCTCAGCGCCTTGGGGTCTTTACAAGGACTTCTAGCCCGACTGACGTGTTTGTGCTTGCGCACATGGATGTGGGGGGCCTGGAGCGGGAGAAAGGGGGCACGGGGCAAAGCAGGACAGGGCAAAGAGAACGGGAGTGCCCTGTATCCCGGCGTCCCCCGACATCCCCTCCTGGCCTCACTTCGAAGGCGGCGTGGATGTGATCCCTCCTCCCTCCTCCCCTGGGGAAGAGGGTCTGCCTAGCTAAGGACCCAGCGGCTCGCTTCAGCACTCCAAGGTGGGGAGGGCAAGTGAGAAGGGTTTGGGACGAAATTGTGTTTTGTGTTGAGTTTTCCGCCATAAATGTTTACTTCAGGGCAATACGGCGATTGAGGTATATAGCGGACTTGGGAGGGAGGGAAGGACGGATGAAGAGGGTCTTGGCAGACTCTATTTCCCTCCGGTGTCCATTGACCCCAGAAGACTTCTGTCCCCCCAGAACTCTTATCTTGCATCTCATCTCTCCCCCCTCCTCCTCCTGTCCTCTCCCCCAGGGCCTCGCGGAGGTCCGCGGCCATCATGTAGATGTGCCCTTTGTAACTTCATTCCTATTCACGCGGGGCTGAGCGTTCCCTGGGCCCCCGAGGGGAGCTCTGGGGACACTCTCCAGCCCAGCTCTGCCTGGTTGTGGATAACGGTTATTTATTACACTGGGGATCATGCTGTTCCCTCTGTGCCTGGACACAACAACATAGTACCCCGCCGCCCCTCCCTAATGTCAGCCCTCCTCCCCTCTGCTGTCGTCCTTGCCGTATCACTTTTCCTTACACCCTGACTCTCGTTCCCTTCTGGGGGTGGGAACGGAATCGGAGACTGAGCTACAGAAATCGAAGTGGGACGTAGAGAGGGGGTGCAATCAGGAAGACTGACGCTTAGAATTTAGGAATAAAAGCGCGTTAGGAAGCACCTCCGGTCCCATTCCCTCCTTTTTCAGGCAATAAAACAGGGAGAGAAATTTGCCCAAGGTCTCAGAGGCAGAAAGTAAGCAGGACTCCAGATTTATCAGTCTTTCTGTCAAGTTTAGGAGGGAGAAAGAACTGTTGGTGTGGGATACATGAGGATCAAAGAATACTCTCTTTCACATCAGTGTATTTAGCGTTTTATTTGGGGGTTTGGGTTACTGTCTAAGTCTGCTCTTAGACAATGACCAATATGGAAGTGTTTTGCATGGAATAAAAATAAAACTAAAAAAAGTTTTAATTAAAAAAAAGGAAGAGAAGGGGTACAAGTCTATTTACCACTTCCAGACCAAATCAGGTTTCTGAGATTTTGCCTGGGGGCTGCAGCTGGGAAGATGGATGTGTGATTTAATATTTTAAATGGCTCATGTGATCCCCAGGGGTCAGAATGCTTATTTCCTCAAAAGGGTTGGAAGTAAATGGGGGTGGTTACAAGAGCCCAGAAAAAAATAGAAAAGGGGATCATGATCGTAGAGGGCAAGGGACCTTGGTAGGCCTTTCTTCCTCAGCTCTAGTCACCCCTTCTCATTCCCAGGACTTTGTACTAAGAAGGCATTCAGTTTCCCTGGGAGACTAGACTTGAGTAAAGATAAGAATCTACTGGGGGGGGGCAGCTGGGTGGTTCAGTGGATAGAGCAAGGTCTAGAGATGGGAGGTCCTGGGTTCAAATTTGACTTCAGACACTTCCCAGCTGTATGACCCTGGGCAAGTCACTTAATCCCCTTTGCCTAGCCCTTACCACTCTTCTGCCTTGGAACCAATATGCAGCATTGACTCCAAGATGGAAGGTAAGGGTTTAAAAAAAAAGGATCTACTTGGGAAGCACCTCTAGGCCTGAGAATCCATATAGATCTTACAAAGGCAGGAGGAGGGGATTCAGTTATTTAGCCAAAAAGAGCTGAAAGCTGGGATTGTCCCACAGGGGGGTTTCCAGTATTTAATAAGGCAGCTTGGTTCTGGAGTGGACTATAAAGGACAGGACATATGACTGGCCTTTATGGTGTTTAATTATATCAATTATAACAGAGTAATATAGTCCTTTCAAGTTTGCAAAATGCTTTTACATATGTTAACTTATTTTAACAAGGAGAATATAGGTGGAAGCAGTGCTGAGTTCTGAGTCAGTGTTTGGAGTCAAATCCTGACTTTGCCACATAATTCAGGAAAGTTAATGACCTCTCTCAACATCAGATTTCCTCATTTGTAAAATGAAAGGGTTAAATAAAATAACCTTTAAGTTTTAAATCTGTCACCCTAGGATTCAAACAGTTTCAAGAAGAACCCTATGAAATAGATATTATACACAGATATTATCCCCATTTTACAGCTGAGGAAATTGACCATTCTAGAGGCTAAGTGATTTGCCCAAGACCACACTAGTAGCATGCATCAGAGACCTGATTTGAATACGTTTTCCTTTCCAATGTTCAGCATGGGCTTTGAATAAATGTTTATCTGGTTGATTGATTCCTGATTCCCTGTTCAACACTATTATTTGCTCTATACTATCTCTCTTAGAAGGGTTAGCAAAGGAGCAGAGATTGGACCTCCCCTCCCCCCCATCTCTTCTGGCCTGGGGAGAGTCTCAACTCTTTCCCTTTTCTGTACCCTCTCCTTTATCTCTTGTTATTGTTGTTTAGTTTTTTCAATTATGTCAGACTCTTGGTGACCACATTTGTGGTTTTCTTGGCAAAGATACTAGAGTGGTTTGCCATTTCCTTCTCTAGCTCATTCTATAAATGAGGAAACTGAGGCAAATGGGGTTAAGTGACTTGCCCAGGGTCGCCCCGTTAGTAAGTGTCTGAGGCCAGATTTGAATTCAGGAAGATATGTTTTCCTGGTTCCAGGTCCAGCTCTCTGTCCCCTGGGTCATCCAGCTGCCCCTTTATCTTTACTGGCTTTTGTTTTATGTGTTGTAAAGAAAAGTAAAAGATTTGGAATCAAAAGACCTACATCCAGATATCCCCTTTGCTACTTGTGTGAGTCTGGGTAAATCATTTCCACTGTTAGTTGTGTTTATAAAATAAGGGAATTAGACAAGATATCTCCAAAGTCCCTTCCTGCTGTTTTCCCCCTTTCCCTCTATTATTCCTTCATCCTTCCCCTCATATATACTGCCCCTTATTTCCACGTTTTCTTTTATCCCTTGTTCAACTCAGACAACAGGACCGGTTTGGGTTGAGGTTTATTATAAGAAATATACAAAGAAAACAGGCTTCTCCTTACTTGGCTCAGAGCAGCTGCGTCATCCCCACCCAGATTATGAGTCCTATTCAAGGCAATTCCAGCCCCAAGGACACTTCTGTTCATACTGGTCAGCAGTCCTGGTTTGCCCAAAATATGTGTGGAAAGGGTGGGGTGGGGCAGGGCAGGGAAAGGAGAACCTGAACCTCAGAGGATTGATAGGAGAGGCTTTCAATTGAAGAATTTTCTATCGCTTTAAGAGAAAGTGTCAAGCCCTAGGACCCAGGGAAGGAAAATCAGGCTGGCCAGGATGGTGGGTAGAGAAAAGTTCTACTGTTTGAATGAAAACTGTGAAAAAAATAGATGACACTGAGACAGACGGAGAGAGGCGGAAGGAAACAGAGACAAAGACCCAGAAAAATAGTTGGGAAAGAGACTGAAAAATATGCAAAGGGTTGAAGGGAAACCCCAAAGTAAAGAATAAGAGAGATAAGGGAGACAGTCATAGAGACCTACTATGAGAGAATGGAAGAGATGCCTAGAGATGCTGAGAGACCCAGAGATGGAGAGGTGGAGAGTGACCCTGTGCCAGAGAGATGAGCAATGAGAACTCAAGCTTGTCACATGTGCACAAAACACTCATACTCTCTCTCTCTGTCTCTCTCTCTCTCAAACATACAAGGTACTCTTGTTTTGAAGGTTTTACGGTTTCCTGAACTTTAGTCAAATTGTTCACCAGAAACGAGAAGAAGAGGAAGAGGAACCTAGGACAATCTGGTATTCAAACTGAAAAACATGAGGCCCAGCCATCAGACAAACTTGCCATGTATGTGCTCACACATACATGCTTACATATATACATACACATATACAGAGGAAAGTGTGTCTTAAATAAATCATTCCCTGAGCAGCCTCTTGGGTTCCCTCTCTGGCCTTGGACCTTTCTCCCTAATTTCCTGGGGGGCAACCAGGGCAGAGCTCTAGGAAGCTGGTGGTTATCTGCAGATCAGCTGAGACCACAGTGAGGTACCTTTGGCCTCAGGTCTTGTAGGTTATCAAGGCTATGGTTCTTAGTACTTGGGACCAGAACATATGGATCCCTTGGAGGCTTCAAAGGTTCTACTACTAGACCTTCACTGCTTTCATCTAGAGAAATGAGATTGATCCTTTCTATTCCTAGGGTCTCTCATCCTTAGGGAAACAGTGATAGAATGAGAGAGGTAGAGGTAAGAATGGGAGTAAGAAAGAGGCAATCTCTATGTTTGAAAGAGAAAAGAGTCTTTGGAGTTCTCTAGAGTGGGGTGGGCTTTAGCCTGTTCTCCTGATACTCTCCCTCCCAAACCCCCTTCCTCCAATAGCAGGAACCCTCTACTCCTCCCACCCCCCATCACACACAGTCTAGACTACCCCAGCAAAGAACTTTGCAATTTAGCCATGTTTATGTTGTCATCTGCACAAGAGGTATATAACACATTTGCTGATCTTGGCACCTGGTAGATCACATTTCATAGAAAAATAAAATTTCAAAATCATATCCTTATCCATATCTGCTCCCAAGGAGATCTAATCAGTTTGGATAAGGACCAGGAGGCAAAGTCTCAGCAGGATCTCCAAATGAAAGTCTCTGTGATCCACAAATTCCCAGTGACTTGTTGGACCAAAGGTCCAGGTCATTTGTGACACTGTCAGTACCAATAAGATTTCTGATGAATCGTTTTTTTATTCCCAGGGAGCCCTGTGGCTGGTGGGGGTACTGGCCGGATTTAGAAGATGCTTGGAGCTGGCATGGGCCCCAAAGATGATGGGTGCTCCCCATGGACTCAACTTTAAGACATCATTCTCTTCTGAGAGGGGATGGGTGGCTGAACTCTTCTGGGGAAAGGAGGCTAGGTAGCTATTAAGACACTGGAGATGTGAGCATAGCTGGATTGGTTGTGAGGGCTGAGTATAGCTTGCTAGGGCTTTCAGTTGTATGTGACTGGCCATGGAGCGAGTGCCTGAAGAAAGCAATCAGGTCTTAAAAGTCCCTGGGCAAAAAGGAGATAGATAACAGTCCCTAGGAGAGAGGGAGAGAGTGTCCTTGATGCCTAATTGGAGAAAATGAGGAGAGACAGATGTATGGACACTCAAGCTCCTTACTCCAACTCTTGAGGTTCTCATGGCTTTCAGCCAGCAGTAGACAATTCACATTTCACACGGACTGTGCAAGATTGGGAGAAAGGTCTCTGGATTCTAGGGTGAGCCCCTGAATGGCCAAATCTTTTCCACCAAGATGGATTTGGGCATCACCCCATCTCAAAGCAGGTCTCCATTACACGACTAAAACCTACAGGCTGGAGTGCAGGGTTCACCAAGGGAGCCCACCTGGGGCAGAGCCCATTGAAGGAAATATCTACTCCCATCTTATTAGACAAGTGACTCTTTGACCCCTGGGCGTACTCCTTGCCCTTGTGGTTCTGGGGATGACGGGCTTGTATCTGGGGCATCAATGGGCATGAGACCCAGGGCAGGGCCAGCCTCCCCTGTTGCTTTATCCTCTTCCACTTGGGAGCTGTTGTTCCCATACATCTTGTTCATGGCTTCGGCAATCAACCCCTCTTTCTCTGGGGCCCCAAACCCACTGCTGTCCTGGCTGTGCCGGTAGAGATAAGAAGCCTGCTTCACTGAACGCTTAAGTAGATGCCGGCGGTAAGCTCTCTGGATTTTTATAGCACATACCTCCTCGTGCTTCCTCTTCAGGGTAGTGGTAATGGGTTCATAGGAGACCTTGGATGGGTTGGCCGCCATGAACTTCTCCTCCATGGTCTGCTTGAGGGCATCCATCTCACCTGAGTCCCCTAGTACCTCTTTGGTTAGGGCAAAGAGTATGTCTAGGCAGTGAATCTTGTCTCCAGGAACCATCGGCAGATCCAGAGTAATGAGTTTGATCTTGTTGGGTTTGGCAATCTTCAGCGGTTCCTGCAGGGTGTCCACAAAGTCAGAGAGACGACTGTAGGCAATGAATTGTGTGGCATCTGGGTCAAACTTCTCCCATGTCTCATAGAACATCTCAAAGTCATCTTCTCCCAAAGGCTCACTGCTCTCCTCGGTGGCTACACTGAAGTTCTCCAGAATGATGGCAATGTACATGTTGACAACAATGAGAAAGGAGATGATGATGTAGCTGCAAAAGAAGCAGATGCCTATGGAAGGGTTGCCACAATCACCCTTGATGCTGCTGCCTGGGTTTTCCAGCTCAGGATCACAGTCAGGGGGCCCACTGTTAAGGATAGGGTTCAGAAGCCCATCCCAGCCAGCTGAGGTGGTGATCTGGAAAAGGCAAATGATGCTGTTGCCAAAGGTCTCAAAGTTGAAAATGTCATCAATGCCAGATTCTTTCTTCACGTAAGCAAAGTTGGACATGCCAAAGATGGAATAGATGAACATGACGAGGAAGAGGAGAAGGCCAATGTTGAAGAGGGCAGGCAGAGACATCATGAGGGCAAAGAGTAAGGTCCGGATACCCTTGGCACCTCGGATCAACCTCAGGACACGACCTATCCGAGCCAGACGAATCACTCGAAATAGTGTAGGTGAAACAAAGTATTTCTGTATCAAGTCAGAAAGGGCAAGGCCTGTGACAGAGAGAGAAATAGAGAGAGACAGAAAGACAGAGAGACACAGAGAGAGAATGGGAGACAGAGATATAGAGGAGAAAGAGAGAGACAGACATAGAGAGATAGAGGAGAAAGTCAGAGGGACAGATAGACAGAGACAGGGAGAGAGAGACAGAGAAAGAGAGAGATGGAGACAGAGAGAGAGAAATATTAGGAATTGCCTCTCTATGGGAAGGTGAATATATCTACCAAGGAAGAAGGATGGTTATTTAGCTGTTCCATTTGTTCCTTGGAATAAAGAGCATGTAGGCCTTGAAGACAACTTGTTTTTTTTTTCCTTAGGAAGAGGTCCTGAAACGCTAGATTTTTAGCTTAATAGTCTGGCTGGCTCCCTAGGAGTTACAGAATTATAGACTTTGTTTTACTTGAAAGGGATCCCTCAGAGCTTCTAATCAAACCCACCCTTGAATAAAAAATCCCAGTATATAATACTGACAAGTGGTCATTTAGCTTCTGCCAGAAGAACTCTAACGAGGAAGAAATCTCTCTCTCTCTCTCTCTCTCTCTCTCTCTCTCTCTCTCTCTCTCTCTCTCTCTCTCTCTCTCTCTCTCTCTCTCCTTTTTAAAAAATCCTTACCTTTTCTCTTAGAACTGAAACGAAGTATAGATTCCAAAGGAGAAGAGTTGTAAGGGCTAAACAATGGAAGGTTTAAATGACTTGCCATGAATCACCCAAGTAGAAAGTGTCTGAGGCTACATTTGAATCCAGAACCTCCCATCTCTAGGCTTGGCTCTCTATCCCTTGAGCCATCTAAACTGCTCCCTCTTGAGACTATCCATTCCACTTAGTTAGCTGATTGTTAGGAAGGTTCTTGACATCAAGCTTAAATTTGCTCATTTGTCACTGCTGCCAATGCTCCTGGTTCTGTCCTTTGGGGGAGTCCCTGACATTGGGGATGTCCCCCAATTTGCTATTACCAGGCTTTGCCAGGGGATCTTCTGAATAGACAACCTCTTCTCAGAAGAAAAAGGAGAATGGGAGGAAATGAATCACTACTTTACCTTCTTCCTTTGAGGCTGAACCACATTTTGGGGAGAGATTCAGCTCCTAGGTTCTAGGTTCTAGGTCTTGGGCTTTATGTGGGTGAGATTGTATGTCCTCTACAGGAACATATGTATCTCTGTGTGTGTGTGTGTGTGTGTGTGTGTGTGTGTGTGTACAGCTAGGCTTTCAGTATAGGGGTGCTTGCTATATGAAGGGGTGAACTCATGGATGTGGGAGTTAGCATGTTTACACATGCCTGTTACATATGCATGTGTATAGAGCACTGATGGAAGGCCATGGACCAAATCATAGAACCATAGATAATGGTATCATAGATTTAGAGCCAGAAGGGACTTTGTCATTGTAGTTCAGTCATTTTTTCTAGTTGTGTCTAACTCTTCATAGCCCCTTTTGGGGTTTTCTTGGCAAAGATATGAGAGTGGTTTGGCCATTTCTTTCTCCAGCCTATTTTACAGAGGAGGAAACTGAGGCAATGGGAATAAGTAACTTCCCCAAGGTCACATAGCTCATTAAGTGTCTGAGGCTGGATTTGAACTCCCAAAGAAGAATATTCCTGATTAGGTCCAGTGCTGTGCCACCTGTCTGCCCTTGGAAGGGACTTTTGTTGTTGTGGAGTCCTTTAAGTCATGCCCAACTGTTCTGATCCCATTTGGGTTCTCTTGGTAAAGATATTGGCATGTTTTGCCAATTTCTTCTTCAGCTCACTTTACAGATGAGGAAATGGAGGGCCATATAAGTTAAGTGACTTGTCCAGGGTTACACAGCTAGTCTGTGACTGAGGCAGGATATGAAGCCAGGTCTCCCTGACTTTAAATCCAGTGTTCTCTTCACTACTCTTCACTTCAGCTAGCTTTCTCTTTATAGTTACACAGAATGAGAATGGGAAGGGATTTTGAATGAGATCACTGGTGAATATAGGTACAGCATTGAAATAAAGATTCTCTCCAAGTAATATACCCTTAGAGTATGTCTAGGGGTGGCATAGTGAATAAAGCACTGGACTTGAAATCGGAAAGATTCATTTTTGTGAGTTCAAATCCAGCCTCAGACACTGATGAGCTGTGTGACCCTGGGCAAGTAATTTCCTTGTGTTGGCCTCAGTTCCCTCACCTGTCAAATAAGCTGAAGAAGAAAATGACAAACCACTCCAGTATCTTTGTTATGAAAACCCCAAATGAGGTCATGAAGAGTCAGATACGACTGAAACAGACAAGATTGAACAACAAAATATGCCTATGTGGGCTTATCAGCATGCTTGTATTTCTTGAGTTCTGTCTATGGATTGGTGGGGGCATATTTTTGTGTGAACTTGTCTGCATGGAGATGGGAAGACTCAAGTCTGTGCATAGCTGTTACATGTATACATGTGTAGAGTCCTGATGGAAGGCTATGGACCAAATCATAGAATCCTAGAGAATAGGATCATAGATCTGTGCCCCATCGACCATGCAGCTAGGGCTCACCCACAATGGAGAGGATCACAACCACAAAGTCAAAGATGTTCCAGCCGACAGTGAAGTAGTACTGGCGAAGTGCCACCATCTTGAGCATGCATTCGCCAGTGAAGATGACGATGAACACCATATTGATGTAATAAAGGATGTTAATCTTCAGGTCGCTCTGATCGTCTGTCTCTACCATCATGGTGACCATGTTGAGACAGATCAAGAACATGATCACGATGTCAAATATTTGCTTGGTCACAAAGTCATAAATCTTGCCCTGAAACTTGTTCTTTAGCACAGAATGGGAGATAGGCATTGGTAGGGTTCAGGGAGGACACCGACAACCATGTGACACATAGAGAGGCAGACAACACAGAACACAACCGACAGAAAAGAGAGAAAGAAGGTGTGTCAAATCACTGGAGGGGAGCTTTCAGACATTGTGAGGAGTTGGGGATGGAGATAAAATGAGTCAACTCTGAGAGTCTCTCTCCATCTGGAAGCCCATCTAGAACCCATTCTTATGAGGGAATCTTTTGTGGGATCCTTCAGGGCAAGGGTCTTTTCTGGGGAAGTATCTCTTA
Organism: Monodelphis domestica; assembly: GCF_027887165.1. Classification (NCBI taxonomy): domain Eukaryota; kingdom Metazoa; phylum Chordata; class Mammalia; order Didelphimorphia; family Didelphidae; genus Monodelphis; species Monodelphis domestica. The sequence continues at coordinate 210,176,806 of NC_077228.1, forward strand.
TTGAGTAACAGTTGTCACTCTAGTGCACTGTCATTGGGTGGGTGACAACTCTCTCAGCCTGGGATATCTCCCTTTGCTTGGTTTATACCATGCCAAGGCATTGGCCACTTGGGAGATAAGGCTAACATCCCCAGATCCCTATCCTTCAAGGGAGCCCTTATCCAAAGAGTAAAGGAGGAGGGGGCAGCTACAGGGCTCAGTAGATAGAGAGTCAGGACAGGAAGTCCTGACTTCAAATCTGGCGTCCGACACTTTCCAGCTGTATGACCCTGAGCAAGTCACTTAACCCACATTGCCTAGCCCTTACCACTCTTCCACCTTGGAATAAATACACAATATTGATTCTAAGATGGAAGAATTAAAAAAAAAGAAGAAAGGAGTGTTGAGATGTGACAGGGAGCCAGTATGGTGACATGGAAACAAAAAATATTTATACAATTCCATAAACGTGGGCTCAGTGAGGGTAGCAATCCAAAAGATAATTATTGGGTGTTGAGGAGCAGGTTGAGGGGTCTTCATAGGGAGGGAGCTTTTCTTACCCCACTACCCCAACCCCACTGTCCCATAAAGACTATACCTGAGGCCGAGGAATTGGTTTCTGTGGCTTCTTGGAGCCTAGTTTTTTCATGGCATTATAGTATTTCTTCTGTTCCTCTGTCATGAAGATGTCCTTCCCTCCAAAGTATAAAAGGAATCAGCCCTTTTAGATGAGGAAGCCCTTGTCCACTCCCACAGTCCCCAGCTTCCATGCAACACCAAGCAATTAGTGCATCTGCACAATGACTAGCTAGCAGTGTTTGTGGTGCCCCCTGGACCAATAAGGCAGCTGAAAGCCAAGCCAGCAAGAGGGTGGGTCCTCTGCCATTCTGTGATTTGAAGGGGCCAAAAGAAATAGTGCCACAAGTATTGAGAAAACTGTGGAAATCTGAGGGCAAAGGAGACACAGCCATGGAGAAGTGGGAAGGGGGAAGGAACAGAGGGAAAGGGAGAGCAGAAAAGGAAGAGGGAAAAGAATGGAAGAAAGGCGGTAGATGGGCTGGGTATGATACTCATCTTCTTTTTTTGCTGGTTGAAGTTGTCAATGATGACTCCAATGAAGAGATTGAGGGTGAAGAAGGCGCCAAAGATGATAAAGAGGACGAAGTAAATGTACATATAAATATTCACTTCATACTGAGGTTGTTCTTCAATCTTTGGAGTCAGAAATGGGAGTGAATGAGCACTAATTATGCAGTGAGAGACAAAGAGCTACTGGCTCATCTCCCTGCCCCTCACTACCATGGAATGGAATCCCACTGTGAAAGAGAGGGGAGAGGAAACAGGGTGTGGAGTGGACAGGACTATGCTGTTACTTTACAGATCAGAGTCCCAAGGGAGGGCTTGGAGGTCATGGGGAGCCGTCTCTCATCCTCATTCCCTCCATCCAACCTATCAAGCCAAGGATTTAGGAGTTGCATCTGAGTGTTTCACTGACCTCTCGGGAATCTACGGCGGCATACATGATGTCCATCCAACCCTTGAAAGTAGCCTGCAGGAAGATGAAGAGGAAAGTCAGAGGTTATTTGGTGGGAGGAGAATCTACCTATTTGAAGACCCATCCACTCACCTGTCCTTCCAAGTTTTGTAAATCAGTTCCCACTCACTACATAGCACAAAGATGGTCCTTTCATTCTCCCTTCCCCAACACCAGGGACATCGGCTGGGCCACACTGATTGCCCTGAGCCCTAGGGTGAGGGAGTATGGTGTAACACACTGCCAAATCTGGAGTGAGGAAAATCTGGGTTCAAATCCTATCTCATACACTTGGTAACTATGTGACCCCAGGACAAGTCACTTGATCTCTGTGGGTCTCAGTTTCCTTATTTATAAAGTCAATAATTTCTAAATGCTATCTAGTTCCAAATCTATGATGGAATATGATATTGAGGAGATTGAGGGTCAAGAGCTTGCCTAGCATATAAGAAGTCACTAAATTGTGGAAGTAGGGCTAGGCTGGGAACCTTCCTAGTTCCTGACTTAGGGCATAGCAAGAAATATTTCAGACAGCTTTTAGTGGCATCTCCCTAAAGCACCAATATCCAGGACCCTCCATATTGTATGTGAGTGTGGATTCAAGTTTCCTCTATAATGGAAAGAATGATGGACAAAGAAGGAGTCATGAGAGTAGAGTTCTAGGGTCCCAGCTCTACTTAATTTTTTTTTTAATTCTTACCTTCCATCTTAGAATACTTTGTATTGATTCTAAGGCAGAAGAGTGGTAAGGGCTAGGTAAAGGGGGTTAAGTGATTTGCCCAGAGTCACACAGCTAAGAAATATCTGAGGTCAAATTTGAATTCAAGACTTCCCTTCTCTAGACCTGGCTCTCAATCCACTGGGCCATCTTGCTGCACCTCTCATAATTCTACTATTAACTAGAACATAGTTCTACTATTAATTATTAACTAGTTCTACTATTAACAAGTCAATTAATTTCTCAACCTGTTTCCTCATTTGAAAAATTAGAATTAAAGAAATATGTGCTCAGCATGCCCACTTCACAGGGTATTATTGTGAGGCAAATGTTTTGTAAACATCAACATGCTATGGAAATCTGAGAACTGGGGTTGTTGGGAGGATTAAATGACAAAATGTTTGTGAAAATGTTCTGTAAACTAATCATTTTAAAGATAAGATTCATTTGAGTTATTATACCGACATAAATTATTATTCTGGTTGTTGTTGTTTTGAGACCCTCCACCCCCACCCCATCTGATGGGAAGATTAGGGAGCAGTGGTAGCTGCAAAAACAGGGACAAAACTAAGAAGGAGAAGAGAAAAAAATGACACTTTTAGGATGGTGACTACCTGCTTCTCTCTCCATTTTTCATCAGAGACCAAACCAGATAATTTTTTTTAGCCCTTACCTTTCCTTAGAATCAGTACTTTGAAAGACTCCAGCTTTTGGGACAAAAATCCATTATTTGATAAAAACTGCTGGGAAAATTGGAAGACAGTGTGGGAGAGATTAGGTTTGGATCAACACCTCACACCCTACACCAAGATAAACTCAGAATGGGTGAATGACCTGAACATAAAGAAGGAAACTATAAGCAAATTAGGTGAACACAGAATAGGATACATGTCAGATCTTTGGGAAGGGAAAGATTTTAAAACCAAGCAAGAGCTAGAAAAAAATCACAAAATGTGAAATCAATAATTTTGATTACATCAAATTAAAAAGTTTTTGTACAAACAAAACCAATGTAACTAAAATCAGAAGGGAAACAACAAATTGGGAGAAAATCTTCATAAAAACCTCTGACAAAGGTTTAATTACTCAAATTTACAAAGAGCTAAATCAATTGTACAAAAAATCAAGCCATTCTCCAATTGATAAATGGGCAAGGGACATGAACAGGCAGTTCTCAGCCAAAGAAATCAAAACTATTAATAAGCACATGAAAAAGTGTTCTACATCTCTTATAATCAGAGAGATGCAAATCAAAACAACTCTGAGGTATCACCTCACACCTAGCAGATTGGCTAACATGACAGCAAAGAAAAGTAATGAAACCTGGAGGGGATGTGGCAAAGTGGGGACACTAATTCATTGCTGGTGGAGTTGTGAATTGATCCAACCATTCTGGAGGGCAATTTGGAACTATGCCCAAAGGGCGATAAAAGACTGTCTGCCCTTTGATCCAGCCATACCACTGCTGGGTTTATACCCCAAAGAGATAATAGGGGAAAAGACTTGTACAAGAATATTCATAGCTGCACTCTTTGTGGTGGCCAAAAATTGGAAAATGAGGGGATGCCCTTCAACTGGGGAATGGCTGAACACATTGTGGTATATGTTGGTGATGGAATACTATCGTGCTCAAAGGAATAATAAAGTGGAGGAATTCCATGGAGACTGGAACAACCTCCAGGAAGTGATGCAGAGCGAGAGGAGCAGAACCAGGAGAACACTGTACACAGAGACTAATACACTGTGGTACAATCGAAGGTGATGGACTTCTCCATTAGTGGCAATGCAGTGATCCTGAACAATCTGCAGGGATCTAAAAAACACTATCCACAAGCAGAAGATAAACTGTGGGAGTAAAAACACCAATGAAAAGCAACTGCTTGACTACAGGGTTGGAGAAGATAAGACTGAGGAGAGACTCTAAATGAACACTATAATGCAAATACCAACAACACGGAAATGGGTTTGAATCAAGAAACATGTGATACCCAGTGGAATTGCGTGTGGGCTATGGGAGAGGTGGTGGGAGGGGGGAGGGAAGAAAAGAAAATGATCTTTGTTTCCAATGAATAATGTTTGGAAATGATCAAATAAAAATTAAAAAATTAAAAAAAAAAAAGAATCAGTACTTTGTTTTGGATCCAAAGAGTCTTAAGGACTAGGCAATAGGAGTTAAGTGACTTGCTCAGGGTCACACAACTAGGAAGTGTCTGAGGCCACATTTGAACCCAGGACCTCCCTTCTCCAGATCTGGCTCTCTATCCATTGAGTCCCCTACTTGCCCCTAAACCAGATAATTCTAAAGCAGAGTGCAGCAGGATTGATGTAAGATCTCTAGCAAGGTACCCTAAAAAAAAACTGCTGTTTCCATCACTCTTTAAAATATGCAAAACATTTTGAATACATCATTTCACTTGAGCCTCCTAACAACCTTGTGAGGTAGGTGCTACTCACTCATTTCACATGCAGCTAAAACCCAGAGAGGTGAAATAATAGTAACAATAATTAATAATAGCTAAAATGTATTTATCTACAAACCTCCAAGGCTTGTAAAACACATGTATCATCTGGTTTGATTTCTACATGACCCCTGTTAGATAGTTATCATTATTGTCCACATTTTATAGATGGGGAAACTGAGTTTCCTATATAAGGAGTTAAGTGACTTATCTAGGGTCATTCAGTTACTTACTTAACAAGTACTTATTTAAGATGCCATTGGAGCAAAGAAATGTCAAAGGTAGGTTCCGAACCCAAGTCTTCCTGACCTCAAGTCTAAACTCAGTCCACCAAACCCCAGTGTTCAATACTTCCCACAGAGTAGGTAAGTATATAATAAATGTGAATGAAGGAGGCATGAGGAGAAAGCCTAGCTGAGTGGTAGAGATCATATTCTGGGAGCCTAGAGCTGCCACCCCTTGGGCTCTACTTACCACCTGCAGGAGTGAGAGGTAGCCAAGGCCCACATTATCAAAGTTGACCTTGACGTTGACCCATCGGACCTCCCCGGTGTCCATCAGTTTGAAGCAGTCCGACTTGTTGTTGACAACAGAGGTTTCAAAAATTTCCGAGGTGGTGGTGTTGATGCATCGGTAGTACTTCCCCGCAAACAGGTTGACCCCCATGATGCTAAAGATGAGCCAGAAGATCAGGCAGACGAGTAACACATTCATGATGGAAGGGATGGCGCCCAGGAGGGCATTCACCACCACCTGGGAGCAGAGGGGCAGACAGGTCAGCAGGGGGACCCCAGGCTGGCACCCAGACCCCTTCCCTTCCCCATCCTGCCCAGGACTGAGCCCTGGACTAATGAGGAGAATGCCCACTCTGCACTCAAGGATGTCTAAGCTGTTGGTTGGGAGTGGGAGTCAAACAGCCGCCATCATCTGGGAGCTCCCAGCTTGGTATCAGGGTCAGGACACACACCTAACAAAAATAAAGAATGGAGTGCACCTTGATGGTTCTAGGAAGGGCAGCCTTTCTGGAGTGTTCAGCAGAATTGGGAAAGATGGAGAGAGGCCAGGAAACTGTCCTGGATTTGCAGTACAGCCCCAGGCAAAAGTTTGGGGGGCAGAGGTTGGTAGGACATGGGAAAAGGGGACCACGGAAAATATTTTGCCTGGCTGGAGCTTTGTGTCTGGGAGTAGAGTTGGGCTGGGAAGTGAGAGCCATGGATTAGAAGGTGGGGGGATACGGGGAGGGGTCCTGCTACCCATCTCTGGCCAGAGGAGGGACCCTATCTATGAGATCAGCGTGAGATTCTCTGCCCCATTAATGCTGTGGCTGCCCTGATGGGGAGGGAGGTGGGTTTCACTGGAAGCAGCTCGGCCACAGGTCACTGGGCAAGGGACAAACACTCCATCCTGGCTCTCCTCCCCCCAAATAGGAAACTTGAGGCCTCTGCCACACATGGTTGCTTTTTTCTCCCCTTCCACCCACCCCTGGCTGATGGGGTAATAATGATAAAAACAGTCTGAAGCGTGGAAACGAAGCCACCAGGCTCTGCTGAGTCTGAAGCAGGCTGGTATAGCTTTCTCCTCTCTTGAGACTGAGGCCAGTCGGAATTTGTGAATTCTGTTCCATTTTTAATAGAGATGGGGGTCATATTAACCCCCCAATACTATAATCCAAACTAACTAGTCAGGTGACACAGTAGATAGAGGAGCTGGACCTGAAATCAGCAAGATTTGAGTTCAAATCCTGCCTCAGATATTTATAAACTACACCACCCTGGGCAAATCACTTAGCTGTTCTCTGCCTCAGTTCCTCAAGCATAAAATGGGTATAATAATAGTGTCTACCTCTTAGGTGATAGTACCAACTGAGATATTTGTGAAGTGCTTCTAAACCTTAAAGTGCTATGTAAATGCCAGCTATTATTGTCATTCATAATAAACAAGGGTTAATAATGGATTGCCAAGTAGAAATGTGGCTAGAGAGCTTAAATGAAGTGATTAGAACAATTGTAATAAGCAAATTGTTTGTATTACAGGTGGTTGCTTAGAATATTGTTTGAATAGCTAGGTGGCAATGATAAAATGATGGCCTCAGAGTCAGGAAAGCCCGAGTTCAAATTTGACCTCAGACACACGCTGTGTCTGTGCAAATCACCTAACCCTGCTTGCCTCAGTTTCCTCATCGGTCAAGTGAGCTGGAGAAAGAAATGGCAAACCACTCCAGAGAAAACCCCAAATGGGGTCACGAAGAGTCGCATAGGGCTGATCATCCAACAAGAAGCATTATTTACCCTATGAATTTGCTTAGAAGTCTTTTTTCAGACTTGTGGTTTATCACAAAGGTTGCATAAGATGGCAAAAAGAATGTTGGAGAGTCCCAAGGCTTACATTCAAGCCCTCCATATCTGTTTGCCATTTAACTTCTCTGGGACTCGGTTTGCTCACCTATGAAACATGAATGCCAGTATTTATCTTGCTATTTTTAAGTGTGAAGATCAAATGAAATACTGTAAATTAAGTCCTCTGTAACTAAACAGGATATATAAGGGGAAGCTATTATTAGTTTCTGCAAACCTTATTTCCATCAGTCACTTCCCCACACAGAAACTCGAGCTGGGCAGCCTCTTTTTGCCCCTGGGGTCAATTGAAACTCAGCTTGGTAGCCAAAGCTGTTTGTTCACCAGAACTTAAGGGAAAAGAGGATAGTAGGGCTTCAGTCAGAGGGACAACTGACCCTTCCAACCCAGCCCAGGACCCCGAACCCCTAAAGCCCTGGAGTGGTTCCTCATCTGCTGGAGGAAGACAGAAGGGAGGCAATATCATATGGGGAAAAAACGTTGTTTTTGGAGTCAGAGGTCCTCCGTTTGAACTCTAGTTTAATGGCCTGTCTTACATAAAATGGCGTTAATAATATAAGTAATATAATAAATAATAAAAAGGGTTTCTTGGGGATGATTAAATGAGACGTCGTTTAAAGCAATTTGCTAACCTTAAAAGGCTATAAATAATAATTTGTTGTTATTCAGTCACATCCATCTCTTTGTTGGGTTTTCTTGGCAGAGATATTAAAGTGGTTTACCATTTCCTTCCTCAGCTCATTTTACAGATGAGGAAATTGAGGCAAACAGGGTTAAGTGACATGCCCAGGGTCACACAGTTAATAAGTGTCTGAGGCAAGATTTGAATTCAGGTCTTCTTCACTCCAGGTTTGGTGCTCTGTCCAGTGTGCTACCTAGCTGCCAAATGATAATTATATCTAGTACTTAAATAGTTTTTATGATTTGCAAAGCACTGTACCTCATCTGATCCTCACAACAATCCTGGGAAGTAGGTGTTATTATCATCTCATTTTACACTCTCGAGGCTGTAGCTCAGAGAGGTTAAGGGAATTGCTCAGGACTACCCAATTGAGGTAGGATTTGAACTCAGGTCTTCCTTACTCCAGGTTCACCACTCTATCCACCTAGTTAGTTAGTTGTTTTGGAGGTCATAAAACAGTATCTGTGTTTAAAATCCATCAGAATGTACAAATTCAGCCTGGTTTTGCATCAGAGATTCTAGGTTAGACCATGTCAACCAGGAAAGATTAGGGGAAGGGCCACAAGCATTTCTCTAGGGATTTTCATGTGCCAGGTGCTATCTGATCTTCACAACAACCCCAAGAGGTAGATGCTATTATTATCTCCATTTTACTGTAGAGGAAATAGAGGCAAACTGAGGTTAAGTGACTTGCCCAGGGTCCCACAGCTAGTAAGTATCCAAGGCCAGATTTGAACTCATGTCTTTCTGACTCTATGGTCAGGCTCTATCTCATGTGCCACCAGCTGCCTTTAAGGATGAACTCAAAATCCTCCATGAAAAGAGAAAGAAGGTTCTCTGCCTTTCATATCAGGTTGCTTCAGATCCAGCAGAGTCTGACAGCTTCATTTCTATATTTGAACCCGTGTTTTTGTCGTTGCTTGACCATAGAGCAGCCATCCCCAAATAATCCCACAAACTCCTCTCACTCCTTTCCTCTGTAGCTCCTCCATCTGGGGACACAGGATACATCCACAGAATTAGAATCTGAGTTGGAAAGATTCTCAGAATTCACCTAGTCTGATTCCTGCCAAAGCAGGGATTCTCTCAGCAATATCCCTGACCTGGAGGCAGCCAACCTTTCTCCTCAAAGACCTCTAGTCCCTGGCAGCTCATTAAGTCCTAAAGACTCATCCTAGTTGTAGTCAGCTCTCATTATTAGGCTTATCAGGCACATTATCTATTATCTATATTACTATTCATCTATATTGTTATCAAATTTTAATATATATAAGCATGCCAGTTACCCAATTATCAGACAGTTAGGTGGGTTAGTGGATAGATAGCGCCCCATCTGGAGTCAGGAAGACTCCTCTTTCTGAGTTCAAATCTGGACCCAGACACTTACTAGCTGTGTGGTCATGGGAAAATCTCTTAACTCTATTTGCCTCAGTTTCCTCATCTGTCAAATGAGCTGGAGAAGGAAATGGCAAACCACTCCAGTATCTCTGCCAAGAAAATCCCAAATGGAATCCCAAAGAGTTGGATATGACTGAATAATAACAAATTGTCAGGAATTTTTTCCCTTCCTTCCTTCCTTCCTTCCTCCCTTCCTTCCTTCCTTCCTTCCTTCCTTCCTTCCTTCTTTCCTTCCTTCCTTCCTTCCTTCCTTCCTTCCTTCCTTCCTTCCTTCCTTCCTTCCTTCCTTCCTTCCTTCCTTCCTTCCTTCCTTCCTTCCTTCCTTCCTTCCTTCCTTCCTCCCTTACCTTCCATTTTAGAATCAATACTATGTATTGGTTCTAAGGCATAAGAGCAGTAAGGGCTAGGCAATGGAGGTTAAGTGACTTGCCCAGGGTCACACATCTAAGAAGTGTTTGAGGCCACATTTGAACCCAGGACCTCCCATCTCTGGGTCTGGCTCTCAATTCACTGAGCCACCTAGATGCCTCCAATTTTTTTCTTATATAGAATCAGACTCTCTCTGAGACTTCCAACCAATTGCTCCCAATTCTACCCCTTGAGATCAATCAGAATTAGTTTAATCTTTCTTCTGCATGACATTCCTTCAGATATTCAATTATATTCTCATCTCCGCCTAATTGTCCATGACCCTACCCCCATCCCACACCCTCCATTTCCAGCTCCTTCAATAAAATCCTTGTGTGGCATGCTTTCAAGTGCCCTCACCATCTTATCCAATCACTTCTGGACACCAGTTTTTGTTAATTTCCTTCCTAAAAGGTGGCTCCCAGAACTGAACACAATTTCCCAGATATTATCTGACCAGGGAAGAACACACGAGAATTATCCCCTTCTTTGTTCTGAATACTAAACATTTCTCTGTGCAACCCTGGATTATAATCTGGGCACTGCCTGCTATTTAGCAGTTCTATGTTCCATCTCTTTAACTAGGCTATTAACCCTTTCTGGGCAGTGACTATGCCTTCTTTTCCTTTCAGTCTCTTACTTTCCACTCCATGGCATCATGGATGGAATGCTGACCTTGGAGTAAGGAAGGACTGACCTTGGGTCAATTGACCCAAGAATGACCTTGGGTAATCCATTTACCTTTCCCAGGCCTCAGTTTCCTATCTGTAAACAAAGGGGGTTGGACTAGTTGAACTCTAAGGTCCCTTCCAACTCTTCATCAATGATCCTATGATCCAAGGTGCTTAATGCAAGTTTGTTATGGAGCACTTGATCCAGGAGACCTGAAAGATATGAGTTTCAATCTGGCCCAGTTCTACTGTTTACCTCTGCATGACTTTGGGCAAGTCATGAATGATAGCCCTCTGGGTTTTGGTTTCTACCTCCCTAAAGTGATGTGTTTGGAGGTATCTAGGCAGCACAATAGATAGAGCACTAGGCTTGGAGTGGGAAGGACCTAGGTTCAATCTGGCCTCTGATACTTCCTAGATGGGTGACCCTCAGCAAGTCACTTAACCTCATTTGCTTTAGTTTCTCACCTGTTAAATGAGCTGGAGAAGGAAATGGCAAACCACTCCAGTATCTTTGCCAAGAAAACCCCAGATGGGGTCACGAAGAGTCAGACAGGACTGAACAACAACCACCCAATTCCTTCCCCTCTCTCTTCTCATCCCTTCCCCCTTGCTGTAACTTAATCTGGATTACACAACAAATTCTACCCCGAGGAAGCCTTTGGTGGGAAAAGCTTCTAGGTAGGTTAGTGTTTAGCTGAGTGAAGCTGGGTCACCAGCCACATAGGCTATGGATATATGGCTCCCTATCTTCTCTCTGGCTTTCTCTTGCTGAATTAGAAGGTTCCCTTGGGCAAAAGAAGAGCAAATGGGGATTAGTGACACCGAAAATAAATTTACTCACTATTTTGTGGCTGCTTCTCTTCCCCCTTCTTCAAGTTCCCTCTCTTATTCTCCCCTAGTCCCAGGTCCCTGGAGCACCTACCCTCATTCCTTCAAATCTGGACAGAGCCCGGAGTGGCCTGAGTGCCCGCAGTGTCCGGAGTGACTTGATGGCCCCAAGTTCAGAGTAGCCCAACCAATTGGCCACCAGGCTGATGATGGAGACCTGATGAGAGAAGCCAAAGAGGAAGGATGAGCAAAGTGGGGCAGCCAGTGGCAAGGGGGACATGTACAGGGGCTTTGGGATTATCTACTGCATTCATCTCTCCTAAGCTAATAAAGAACCGATCCTTAATAGACACATTTCTCCTGGTGACACAATTTCAAGGTGTCATCCCTCTACCTACTCATGCCCCACCTCATGGCCTGTCATGGGCAGGAAATACCTATCAATGATCCCCAAGTCCTGTCTCCTGAGTAATAGGAGAAGGAAGATGCTTAGGGAAGCAGTATATGGTATGTAGTACATGGAAAGTACATCCCAATTCTGATGTTTGCATAACCTTGGACAAGTCACTTGGTTTCTTCAAGCCTTGATTTCTTAATCTATAAAATGGGGGGATAAATAACCATCCTACCTACTTGATAGAGATGCTATGAGTCTCAGAAGAGACAAAATAGGTGAAAAGGCTTTGAAAAGGCTAAAGGGTGATAAAAATATGAGATATTAATATAATAAGTTAGTTGCCCACATTCCCACTTTATTTTCCATCTCTTCTACCTAAAGTCCATCCAATCTCTTCTTTGTCTACTTTGAATCTCTGGAATCTTTCTGTTTATCTTTTGGAAAATGTCAGGCTCTGACATCCCCTTACTTTGAAGACTAGGCTAGATATTCCATTAGTATGCAATCTCTTTGAAGACAGGAACTGTGTTCATTTTTGTCTTGCTTGGTATATGGTTATTATTGTTCGGTCACTTTAGTTGTTTCTGACTCTTCATGACCCCATTTGGAGTTTTTTTTTGGCAGAGATACTGGAGTGGTTTGCCATTTCCTTCTCCAACTAATTTTACAAATGAGGAAATCGAGGCAAACAGAGTTAAATGACTTTCCCACTGTCACACAGCTAGTAAGAATCTGAGGCTGGATTTAAACTCGGGAAGATGAATCTACCTAATTCCAAGCCCAGTGCCCTAGCCTCTGCACCACTTAGCTAGTTACCTCTGTTATATGGTAGGCACTTAATAAAAGATTGTTGTATCCAGAAACTGAAGAGAACAGTCCTAGTTAGGATCTCAAGCTGTCCTGTGCCCTCAGGTATTCCTACTGCCCTCCCACTCCATCTTTGAAGAGAACCCAGCGACACTGGCCCCCACCATGGTGACTCACATCTACAATGAGGAAGTCGAGCCAGCACCAGGCATTGGTGAAATACACCTTAAAGCCGTAAGCCACCCACTTGAGCAGCATCTCCAAGACGAATACATAGGAGAAGACTTTGTCTGCGTATTCCAGGATCGTCTTGATCACCTTCCTTTGCTCAATGTAGATGTCTTCAAATGCCTAGATGGAGGACAGAAGGCCATGAACACTCCTGGGAAAAGGGAGGATGGAGAGATGGATGTGTACCTCGCTACAACCTTGGGGGGGGGATGGAGGAGAGAGTTGGTCTCAAATGATATCATCTATCCCCAGAAAACAGCACCCAACTGGAATCTGACCAAGCAGCCCACTGCAGAATGAGATGGGTAGAATCATTCAGCCCTCAAATCATGGACAGGGTTATGGAAAACCAGAGGAAGGGTTACTAAGGTGTATGGTACAACACTCTTCCTAAGATATCTACTCCTGCAAGAGGTAAGAAAGGAATTAAAAACAAAATGCTACTATTCCTCCATATCCAAAAGAGACAAATCTCAATAATTATCCTCTTTGTGAATTATGGATAGTGATTAAAAAAAAGATATCAATTTATAACTTGTTTTTATTTTGCTTAACATTTTCCCATATCTTCCTTTCCCTCTCTCAGAGATCTATCCCATATGACAAAAACATTTTTTAACCTTTACCTCCTGTCTTGGAATTGATATTATTGGTTCCAAGGCAGAAGAGTAGGAAGGGCTAGGCAAATGGGGTTGTGACATGCACAGGCTCTCCAAGCTGGGGGTTATCTGAGTCTAGATTTGAACCCAGGACCTCCCATCTCTAGATCTGATTCTCTATCTACTAAGCTATCTAGCTGCCCTGGCAAAAACTTTTTTTTTTAAATAGAAGAAAATTCAGCAAAACTGAGTAATCCATCAAAAGAAAAAGTTGCTGTTAAATTTTCAATTCAATTCATTCAACATTTACTAAGCACCCATTCTATAGGATGTCCAGTTCCAGGCACTAGAGATACTCTAAAGAAGAGTGAAATGATATCTATCCTTGAAGCTAATATTTGGGGGGGGGCAGAAGGTTTATAATATTTACATAGACACATAGACAAATAAACACAAACCAATACCAAATAATTCAAGAGGTGGCGAGTACTAATAACCAAGGAGATTAGAAATGCTCTGGTGTAGTAGGTGGGATCTAAACTATGCACCGAATCCTCATCTGGCTTCTCCAAATGGCCTTGGAAACATTCTCTTTGCCCTTTCCCAATAGTCAGAAATTGCAGATAAAGCATTGCCAACCCAAGGCAGGTAGACTAAGGAGGGCCAATCTAATTTTTGAAAAATCATAAGCCAAGGGCAGCTAGTTGGCTTGGCGGATTGAGAGCCAGGCCTAGAGAAGTCCTGGGTTCAAATGTGGTCTCAGACACTTCCTAGCTTGTGACCCTGGGCAAGTCACTTAACCTCCATTGCTTCATCCTTACCATTCTTTTGCCTTGAAACCAATCCTCAGTATTGATTCTAAGATAGAAGAGAAGGATTTTGAAAAAATAATCATAAAAATAATAAATCCTATAAAGCAAGAGTTCTTACCTTGGAGTCTTTGGGACCCCAAAAGGGTCAGTAAATAGATTCCTGGGGGTTATGAATTTGGATGGAAAAATATTTTTATAGTCATATCACATTTCAACACCATTGATTTCCTTTGGAATCCTATGCATTTTACTTAATGCATTTAAAAACACTTGAGAAGGGGCCCATTGACTTCACTAGACTGCCAAAGGGGTCCATAATATATAAAAAATGTTTTAAACCCTGTTATATTCTCATATCCCAAAATGATGTAGTTCTGTGGCATAGTAAGAGTTAGACTGGAGTCAGGATGGATCTGAGTTCAAATCCCACCTTGGAGATTTACTAGCTGTATGACTTTGGACATATTCCAGGCCCCAGTTTTCTCACCCGGACAATGGGGAAGAAGAATGATGATAGTATCTACCTCCCTATCCCAGGTTTATTGTAAGGATCAAACCAGATAACATATGTAAAGTGCTTTTGCACTTGAAGCACTTGAAAGTGATATATAAATGCTAACTATTTATAGTATTAGGGACTTTGAGGTGGTACAGTGGTTAGAGCACTAGGTTTAGAATTAGGACCCCTCTTCCTAAGATCATTTATTTATTATGAAAAATGTTTTTTTCACATTATTTTTTAGAATATTTTTTCATGTTTACAAGATTCATGTTCTCTCCCTCCCCTCTTCTCTCCTGTCTCCTGGAGGTGACAAGCAATTTCAATGGTTTATACATGTCTTCCTCTTCCTAAATTCAAATCTGGTCTCAGATTCTTACTAGTTGTGTGAGTGACCTTGGGCAAGTCACTTAACCTGTTTGCCACAGTTTCCCCATCCATAAAATGAACTGGAGAAGAAAATGACAAACCATTCCAGTGTCCTTGCAAAATAAAAATCCAAATGGGGTCGCAGAGAGTCGGACATGATTGAAACAACTGAATAACAACAACAAATAAATAAACACTAGATATTATTGTTATGATATCATTGAATAATGTTATATATAATTATATTATATATACAATACCATATGTTATACACAATAATGTAATGGTGAAATATATACTATAGTAATACTAATAAGTCAAAGAGAAACTCCCTCTGGATGATTTAGGATATTTCTTCCTTCTATTGCTGTAAGCAATCAAGAGGGACCTATGCACCTTGCTTCATTCAGTGTGGGCACAGTGTCTTCCCTTTGGCTAGACTGGAAAGGAACCCCAGGAGCATGGCGGAAGGACTGGAACAGGGGATGGCACTCACCAAGGCCCCGCTACTCAGCAGAATCATGAACACGATGAATGTCTCGAACCAATTGTGCTCCACCATTGTGAAGCAGGCCCTTCGAAGGTTCCACCATATTTTCCCCCGCTCCGAGGTAATGTCAACATAGAGGAAAGGGAATCTCTTTACACAGGCTGTGAAGAAAAAAGGGATACTAGGAGGAGAAAGAGAGTCACGCCACCGAGAGGGCCCCTCACAAATCCTAAGCAAGGCTCAAATCTGCTCTTCATCATCGTCTCCAGTCCCCTCACTCCCATCCATACTCATGGGACTTCTCATCTCACTGAGAGGAGCGCAACCTCTTTCTTTCCCTCTGTTCCCTACTCTCCTCAGTGAATTTCCCAGCGCCCTCCTCACACCCCTAACTTGCTCCATCTTCGATGAGCCAAGGCACAGGGGAGGAGGGAGATGTGCCTTAGTACCTCCCATCTCCATGGGGAACTCTGGCTCCTTTCCAATGACATGTCCTTTAACACCCACCAAACTGGGCAGGAGGAGAATTCAATTCTGGCAGGCTGGATTTAAACTAGTTCTAAGAAAGGACTTGGAGGGAGGCCCACGAGGAGTTGGGGTTTAGATAGGGTGACTGGAAGAGAAGGCAAAATGCTATCCTTTGGATTCCTGGGTCCCTCTCGGGGAGTGGAATGGGTTGAGAGCCCCGGGATTGGCCATGGACCTGCTCCTTCCTTAGAGCTCTCAGCACAAGACCACCAGTGTTGGCCATGGTAAAGGTGCTGTCTTCTGTGAAAGGGGCTGGGGGTGACATTGGACCCTCTCCTTCCTTAGAGCTCTCAGCACAAGACTGCCAGAGTTGGTCATGGCTAGGGTGCTCTCTTCTATGAAAGAGGGGTTGGGGGTGGCATTGGACCCTCTCCTTCCTTAGAGCTCTCAGCACAAGACTGCCAGAGTTGGTCATGGCTAGGGTGCTCTCTTCTATGAAAGAGGGGTTGGGGGTGGCATTGGACCCTCTCCTTCCTTAGAGCTCTCAGCACAAGACTGCCAGAGTTGGTCATGGGTAGGGTGCTCTCTTCTATGAAAGAGGGGTTGGGGGTGGCATTGGACCCTCTCCTTCCTTAGAGCTCTCAGCACAAGACTGCCAGAGTTGGTCATGGGTAGGGTGCTCTCTTCTATGAAAGAGGGGTTGGGGGTGACATTGGACCCTCTCCTTCCTTAGAGCTCTCAGCACAAGACTGCCAGAGTTGGTCATGGGTAGGGTGCTCTCTTCTATGAAAGAGGGGTTGGGGGTGACATTGGACCCTCTCCTTCCTTAGAGCTCTCAGCACAAGACTGCCAGAGTTGGTCATGGCTAGGGTGCTCTCTTCTATGAAAGAGGGGTTGGGGGTGGCATTGGACCCTCTCCTTCCTTAGAGCTCTCAGCACAAGACTGCCAGAGTTGGTCATGGCTAGGGTGCTCTCTTCTATGAAAGAGGGGTTGGGGGTGACATTGGACCCTCTCCTTCCTTAGAGCTCTCAGCACAAGACTGCCAGAGTTGGTCATGGGTAGGGTGCTCTCTTCTATGAAAGAGGGGTTGGGGGTGACATTGGACCCTCTCCTTCCTTAGAGCTCTCAGCACAAGACCGCCAGAGTTGGTCATGGCTAGGGTGCTCTCTTCTATGAAAGAGGGGTTGGGGGTGGCATTGGACCCTCTCCTTCCTTAGAGCTCTCATCACAAGACTGCCAGAGTTGGTCATGGGTAGGGTGCTCTCTTCTATGAAAGAGGGGTTGGGGGTGACATTGGACCCTCTCCTTCCTTAGAGCTCTCAGCACAAGACTGCCAGAGTTGGTCATGGCTAGGGTGCTCTCTTCTATGAAAGAGGGGTTGGGGGTGACATTGGACCCTCTCCTTCCTTAGAGCTCTCAGCACAAGACTGCCAGAGTTGGTCATGGCTAGGGTGCTCTCTTCTATGAAAGAGGGGTTGGGGGTGGCATTGGACCCTCTCCTTCCTCATAGCTTTCAGCACAAGACTGCCAGGGTTGACCATGGCTAGGGTGCTCTCTTCTATGAAAGAGGGGCTGGGGGTGGCATTGGCCCCCTAATGCCCAGCCAGGGTTTCTCACCCTCAGTGAAACACTCCTCAGGTTGTTCTCCCTCAGGGTTCTCCTCTTCCTCGGGTTGTTCTTCTTCCTCAGGTGGCTTGTAGTCTGCCGTGCTGCACACCGAGGAGTTCCCATCACATTTGGGAGGTGGTGGCTTCTACAGGGGACCAGAGGGACTAAGTGACCCCCAGGCTCCTGGGATCCCCAGCAGGGAAGGGGGAAGACTGGAGTCGAGGAGAGTGGAATGGGAGGGAGAGGATGGAATGCTAGATTTGGTGTAAGGAAGTCCTAGGTTCAGATCTCACTTCTGACACTACCTGTGTGACTGCAGGCAAGACACCTAACCCCTCCTGTGCCTCAGTTTCCTCATCTGTAAAATGATGAGGCTGGACTAGATAACAGTTTTCTTGGAATAATATGGCATGTTTACATTTGATCCTCTCCACCAAGTGAGGTATGCACTTTTATTATCCTCATTTTATAGATGAGGAAACTTTGGATGAAGGAGAGGTTATGTTGCTTCATCAAGGTCATACAGGATGGAAAGGAAATAAATATTCATTAAGCCCCTACTAGGTGCCAAGCACTGTGCTGAGTACTTTGCTCATCTTATTTTTGCAGCAACCCTGGGAGGTAGATCCTTATTTTATAGTTGAGGAAACAGAGGCAAACAGATATACTCAGGGTTACCAAGCTAGTAAATGAGACTAGATTTGAACTCAGTGCTTTCTGACTCCAGGCCTAGCACTCTAATCACTAGAACTTCTAAGGTACTTTTTAGCTCTCAGTCTATAATGGTATAAAGAAGGAACTGGAAGTGGAGGGAAGTTAAGGAGACAGGTCAATGAAATGTGTGTGGGGAGGGTGCTGTTCTAAGGAGTAGAGAAGCAGAGGAATGAGGATAAGAAATTTCTGAAGAGTTAAGAGAATAGTTCACTGAGGGAACAGTTAGGTGGATCAGTAGATAGAACTGGAGATGAGAGGTCCGGGGTTCAGATGTGATCTCAGATATTTCCTAGTTGTGTGACCCTGGACAAGTCACTTAACCCCAGTTGCCTAGCCCTTACCACTCTTTTGCCTTGAAACCAATACTTGGCATTGATCCTAAGACAGAAGGAAAGAGTTTTATTTATTTACTTATTTATTATTTTTTAGAAACCCTTACCTTCCGTCTTGGAATCAAGCTGGGTATTGATTCCAAGGCAGAAGAGTGGTAAGGGCTAGGCAATGGGGGTCAAGTGACTTGCCTAGAGTCACACAGCTGGGAAGTGTCTGAGGCCAGATTTGAACCAAAGACCTCCTGTCTCTAGGGCTGGCTCTCAATCCACTGAGCTACCCAGTTGCCCCCTAGGGAAGAGTTTTAAAAAGAGACAAAGAGAGAGGCCAAGACAGAGAGAAACAGAGACAGGGATGTGGGCGGGGAGGGAGAGAGGGAGAAAGAAAGAGAGAGATAGAGACAGAGACAGAGAGAACAAGAGGAGAGAGAGAGACAGAGAGAGAAAGAAAGACAGAGAGATAGAGAGACAGAGACAGACAGGGAGAGAGACATACAGAGAGAAAGAGACAGAAACAGAGACAAAGAGGGGCAGAGAGATAGAAAGAGAGAAGGAGAGGCAGAGACAGAGAGATAGAGACAGAGACAGAGAGATAGAGAGAGGGAGAGAGACAGAGACAGAGGGAGAGAGACATACAGAGAGAAAGAGACAGAAACAGAGAGACAGAGAGGGACCGAGAGATAGGAAGAGAGAAGGAGAGACAGAGACAAGAGAGATAGAGACAGAGATAGAGAGAGGGAGAGAGTCATAGACAGAGAGATGAGAGAGACACACTCACAGAGAAAGAGACAGAAACAGAGAGACAGAGAGATAGAGAGAGAAACAGAGACAGAGAGATAAAAAGAGGAGAGACAGAGACAGAGAGATAGAGAGAGGGAGAGAGACAGAGACAGAGGGAGAGAGACATACAGAGAGAAAGAGACAGAAACAGAGAGACAGAGAGGGACCGAGAGATAGGAAGAGAGAAGGAGAGACAGAGACAAGAGAGATAGAGACAGAGATAGAGAGAGGGAGAGAGTCATAGACAGAGAGATGAGAGAGACACACTCACAGAGAAAGAGACAGAAACAGAGAGACAGAGAGATAGAGAGAGAAACAGAGACAGAGAGATAAAAAGAGGAGAGACAGAGACAGAGAGATAGAGAGAGGGAGAGAGACAGAGACAGAGGGAGAGAGACATACAGAGAGAAAGAGACAGAAACAGAGAGACAGAGAGGGACCGAGAGATAGGAAGAGAGAAGGAGAGACAGAGACAAGAGAGATAGAGACAGAGATAGAGAGAGGGAGAGAGTCATAGACAGAGAGATGAGAGAGACACACACACAGAGAAAGAGACAGAAACAGAGAGACAGAGAGATAGAAAGAGAGAGGGAGAGACAGAGTAGTTCATCGAGAGGTTGAGGGGATTTAGGGGGTAAGCAGGTGAGTAGGAAGACCAGAAGTAGCCTCTGGGGAGGTAGTTTAGTGAGCAGACAAGAATGGATCAAGTGGAAGGAAGATGGGAGACCAGAAGGAGGAGCCCGAGCTCCACAGACATGAGCTTCATCCAGTCTCCCCAGCCTGAAGTTTGACCCTCGGATTCTGTTTGGAAAAATGTGTCCAGGCAAGATGGAAAATCTCTCTTGAGCCAGTGGCCTCAAGTGGAAACCCAATAGGAATCTGATCCCTCGAGCAAGAGGTGGGGGTGGGGGTGGGGGTGAAGCAGTTTCGAGTTCCTTCTCGTTCTAGGGCAGACTGAGGTTTTTCGGTGAGGCCCCTCCCCTCAGCAACCCCCCCTCCCCTCAGCAACTCGTCTTCACAGCTCCCAGGGCCCCAGAGAAGGTTATCCTTGAAAAAATCTGTAGCACAGAAGGGCAGGAAAGCCTTCAGAGGGAAAGAGAGGGTCAGGGGTCTTGAGTTCTAGGCTGGGGGTGGGGGCGTCCCAAGAGCATGAACTTGGTCAACTCTTCCTAAAATGTTCTTGATCTCTTAGCTAGGTTCCCACCCCTCTCCCCGCAGGGGCATCCTATCTACTGGAGGTCCCAGTCAAAGTGAGGGCTTCCCCATGTGGAACCACTCCACGACCCCAAGAATATGTCTTTCTGGGACTCAGGGGGCCAATTCTGTCCCCGAAAAGGAGAAGCCGTGAGGGGGGAAGACTCGGAAGTCCTGCAGAACCAGACATATGGGAGGAACAGGAGGGTAGGAGGTAGGCAGAAAGGCAGAGCAAATGTCAGTAAGGAGACATCACAGTCTTCCTTTGACAGACAGGGCAAATGAGACATAAAAGCTTGCTCAGTCTCTATAAGCAATGTTGATCCCCATTCCCAGTTCTATTTCTTCCAGATAATCTTTGCTTCGCTCAATAAGACTAACAGCAAGAACAGTTAGGTGGCTGAATGGATGGAGAGCCAGGCTTAGAGATGGGAGGTCCTGGGTTCAAATTTGGCTTCAGACACTTCCCAGCTGTGTGACCCTGGGCAAGTCACTTATCCCCCCCCCCCCCCATTGCCTAGCCCTTACCACTCTTCTGCCTTGGAACTGATACATGGTATCCATTCTAAGACAGAAGGTAAGAGCTTAAATTTTTTTTTTACAGTTCCCAAAGATTTAGTCATTATTTTCCCCAAAATAACCTTGTAAGGTAACTAGTACAAAGACACTTCTATTCTGCCTGTGGGTACTTCCAGTATAGAAGCCTCCCTCAGAACTCCTTTGAACTGAGTCTTGGAGGGGTTTCCTAGCACAAATCCCTGAGAGAAGGATTTGAATCCTAAACTTCCTGATTCCAGTTTTAGTTCTCTTTTCACTCTTCCATTTTGTAGTTGAGGGGATTGAGGCTCAGAGTTATAAAGTGACTTGTCCAAGGTCACCCAGCTGGTGAGGTTCAGAGTCAGGATTTAAACTTAGGGCTCCTGATTCCCAGGACATAGCTTATTCCACTATACTATATTGCCTTCTTCCAAATACATCTTCTAGCCTCACCTTCCCAATGAGATTTCCCTAACCTGATATGATAGCCCATACTGTATCCCTTCCACCTTCTCCATCATATTGTTTAAATTTTTTTATTAATTTATTTTTTGTAACCCTTACTTTCTGTCCTAGTAACAACTCTAAAACAGAAGGGCAAGGGCTAGGCAATTGGAATTAAGTGATTTGCCCAGGGTCACACAGCTAGGAAGAGTCTGAGGCCAGATTGGAACCCAGGACCTCCCAAATCCAGTTCTGGTGCATTATCCACTGTGCTCTGTCCCCCATATTGAAGCCAACTTGCTGTGCCCTAGGAAAATCTTGTTATCCTGCAAGATCCTTCGTATTCCACCCCATCACCAGCTTCTATCAGTCTTGAACTCCCAAACCTCCATCGATGAAGGATCTTGGCTCACAGAACTTCTCTTTTCTCACCTGGTTGCTCTACTTTGGAATTTCTCTGACTTTTCCCACTCTGTCCCCTTGTGGAATATCTTCCCTGTGCAGTGTTCCACCCCACTTCTTGACTTCGTTTGAAGTGTTGTCTTCCCATGTTAGACTGCAAGCTGCCTTAGGCCAGGGACTTTTAGTGTATCCCCAGTGCTTGGAAGAGTGCCTGGCATACAGTAGGCACTTAATGGATGTTTATTGATTGATCATCATGCATAGAGTGCTTTGAGTCACATCTATGACACTCGACAATGGAGAAGTCATTTTTCTAAACCTTAATTTTCTCACCTGTAAAATGGGGGTAATAATGCCTGTAAAACCTAACCCCAGACACATTTCACCTTTCTATTTCCATTTCTAAGGTCTGTCCCCAGTTCCTTGGACCCCTCCTCCAAATCTTAGGGACTGAGGGAGACCCCTTCTTCTAGTACAGAGGTTCTTAAACCAAGGTCCGTTTCTGGGGATTGATGAATACAGATGAGGAAAGAAATGGAACCTTTCTTTTCATTAACCTTTCCCAGAAATTTGGTATTGGGTCCATGATAGCAAAAATAAAAAAGAGCCTTGGATCTAGGGATTCAGCACCCCAGAGAGAGAGTAATTGTTGTTTAGTTGTGCTCAGCTCTTCATGATTCCACCTGGGGTTTTCTTGGCAAAGATACTGGAGTGGTTTGCCATATTTCTTAGTAACACCCTCTCCCCACCCCAGCTAGATGCTGTGGTCTGGTCCAATAGCACCATCTTCTGGGGTATTGGTCCAGGCTATCAAAAGCTATTTTTGTTCTATTTCAATCGTGTTTGAACACCCTTGACCCCTCTGGAGTTTTCTCGGCAAAGATACTGGAGTGGTTTTCCTTTTCCTTCTCCAGATCATTTGACAGATGAAGAAACTGAGGCCAAGAAGGCTAAATGACGGGAATTCTCTCCATATCTCCATCTCTTGGTTACCCCCAGCTTCCTTTAGGTCCCAGCTAAAGTTCTATCTTCTTTGAGAAGCCTTTCCTGATCCCCTTTACTGCCTGTGTCTTCCTCTGTCATTTTTTCTCATTTATCCTGTATATTGCTTATTTACAGATAGTTATTTTGGGCAGCTGGATGGCTCAGTGGATAGAGTGTCAGCTCTGGAGTCTGAAAGACCCAAGTTCAAATCCCACAGCTAGTAAGTGTCTAAGGCTTCATACCTGAGAAATAAGATTTGCTGATTTGGTGGCACTCAATTTTTTTTAAACCTTTACCTTCTATCTTTGAATCAATACTATATATCAGTTCCAAGGCATAAGAGCAATAGGCAATTGGGTTAAGGGACTTGCTCAGGGTCACGAAGCTGGGAACATTTTTTTTGAGGTCACATTTGAATCCAGGATTCAACCTGGCTCTCTATCCACTGGGACACCTAGCTGCCCTGTGACACTCAATTCTTGTAGATATGTGTATGGTGGGGTGGGAACTAAGAGGGCAGAGATGACAAGGAAAATCATGGAGGGAATCAGAGAAACACAGAAAGTTAATGAGGAAAAGGACTGGTGCTCTCAGGGAATCTAGTCCCTTTTACAAAGACAAAGGATTTGACAGAGCTAGAAAGTAATATGATGACCAGAGGTTACCAGAGTGGGATTGGGGTGAGGAGGGACAGGCTCAAAGGAAGAAAAGCTGAATTAGAGGATGTGTCTTGAATTGGTGGTGAATATGTGCTGACACTGAAAAAATAGAGGATTGGGTATTTCAAGATGGCGAGGAAATTTTCCAGCATGTCCAACTCTCCATGGGTCCTTTTGGGGTTTTCATGACAAAAATAGTGGTTTGATGTTTTCTTCTCCAATTTATTTGACAGATGAGGGAACTGAGGCAACCAGGGTTCAGTGGCTTGCCCAGGTAAGAATCTAAGGCCAGATTTGAACTCAGGAAAATGAGTTTTCCTGTCTCCAGGCCCCATACTCTATCCACTGTGCTGCCTTAAGTAAGTCTTAAAAAGCCATATAAATTTGTCTTGCTTTTCATTTGGTTGCTCCCTAATTTATCCTGTATGTTGCTTATTTGTGTATAGTTGTCTGCTTATTGTCTCCCCCATTAGCCTGGGAGCTCCTTAGGAGCAAACACTAGTTTTTGCTTTCATTTTATATCTCCAGAGTACAGTGTTTGGCACATAGTAGGTGTTTAACAGATGCTTCTTGGGAGTGGTTAGGTGGCATAGTGGATAGAGAGCCAGATCTGGGTTTAAATCTGGCCTCAGATACTTCCCAGCTATGTGACCTTGAGCAAGTCACTTAACTCCATTGGCTGACACTTGCCCTCTGTCTTAGACAGAAAGTAGGAGTTAAGACAAACAAATAAATAAAAAACCTAATGCTTCTGAATTTGACTTGACCAGGCTCCCCTGGCTAAAGGACGTCAGGGGAATGAGGGTTTCTAGAGATCCCAGTCAACTTCATCCCTGCTTTCCTGGAATAAGTTTTCCCAGAGACATATTTCTCTTTCTCTTTCTAAATTGCTCAAATTCCTACTCCAAGTCTTAGGGACTCAGGGAGTCGAGTCCCCTTGTTCTAATACAGGGGTTCTTAAATCAAGGGTTTCACCCATGTGGGAAACATTTTTAAAAATTCTTACTTTCTGTCTTAGTATAAATTCTAAGACAGAGGAACAGCAAGGGCTAGGGAATTGAAGTTAAGTGACTTGCCCAAGGTCACACAGGAAATAACTGAGTCCAGATTTGAACCCAGGACCTCCCAACACCAAGCCTGGCTCTCTCTATCTGCTGTGTTATCTGGCTGCCCCTATGTGGGAAACTCTTGATCTGGAAATTCCCTTTACCAATTTGTATTTAAGAAGCCAACATGAGACATGCCTATAATTGTTGCTACTGGGAAGGATTGATTGAACAATGGAGTTCCGAGCTGCTGAGTACAAGGTCTGGCATCAATAGGTTGAGTCCCTAAGAGCATGGGTGGGAATGAGGAAGTATGTGGGAAGATACCAGGACACCTAAGAAGAGTCAGACTGGCCCACATCAACAACAGAGCAGGTCAAAGCCAATTGGTAGAGGGACTGGGCTGTGAGTGGTGACTGCACTCCCAGCCCGATGGAGAATGAGCCTCAAAAACAAACCAAGCGAGAAACCTTATAGATTTAGAAATGTGTCTGGGGACACTGAGAGCTGAATGGCTTGAGTGGGGTGTTTCAGAGGGAGGATTTGAACCCAGGTTCTCTTTGCTCCAAAAATCAGTCCAATGCTCTGCTGCCTTTCTGTGTAGCTATTAATACTTTGATTATCTAATCAAAAAAGCTGTAAACTAAAAAGGATGGAGAAGACTGTCTATTTATATCTCCCAAGCTCAGTTCCATAGAGAATAGCTACAAGGAGGCAAGAAGGAGGTGGGGAGGGAATAAATATTTATATAATGCCTACTAGGCAACTAGGTGTCAAAATGGATAGAGCACCGGGCCTGAGTTCAAAGGCAGCCTCGGACAATTACTAACTGTGTGACTTTGGACATGCCATTTAATCATCTTTGCCTCGGTTTCCTCATCCGTAAAATGAACTGGAAAAGGAAATGGCAAACCACTCCAGTATATATGCCAAGAAAACCCCAAATGGGGTCAGAAAGAGTTGGACATGACTTACAATGCCTGGAAGCAAGGCCAGGTAATAAGAAATAACAAGAATGTGACAAAGTCCTATGAGAATAGTGACAGGAATATGAAAGTTTAAATTGAGTTGAGACTGATTAGAGAAGCTAATTAGAATTTTTTTAAAGCTGAGTTGGGAGAAAAAGGAAGACCAAAGAAGATATAAGACCTTTGTTTGGGGGGTACATGAAATGAAAGAGTGGAAACTGACAACAGAGAGAAGGCAGAGTTATTTGGTTATTTTGCTTGTTTGGTTTTTTTCCCTGCTAAAAGGAATTGAAAATGCAAATGGAACAAAAATGGGTAGGGATAAATAGGGATAGATGAAAAAAGTCTCAAACTTGGATCAAAAAAAAATCATTTTCACAAGTACATAATAGGGGAGGAATGGTTACACTTCTTTTATCCTTCCTTCCTTCCTCTCTCTCTCTCTCTCTCTCTCTCTCTCTCTCTCTCTCTCTCTCTCTCTCTCTCTCTCTCTCTCTCTTCTCTCTCTCTCCCTCTCTCTCCCTCTCTCTCCCTCTCTCTCCCTCTCTCTCCCTCTCTCTCCCTCTCTCTCCCTCTCTCTCTCTCTCTCTCTCTCTCTCTCTCTCTCTCTCTCTCTCTCTCTCTCTCTCTCTCTCTCTCTCTCTCTCTCTCTCTCTCTCCTTCCATCTTAGAATCAGAACTATGTATTGGTTCCAAGGCAGAAGAGTGTTAAGTAAAGGCTAGGCAATGAGTGTCAAGTGACTTACTCAGGGTCACACAGCTAGGAAGTGTGTGAGGCCACATTTGGATCTAGGACCTGCTGTCTCTAGGCTTGACTCTCAATTCACTGAATCACCCAGCTGTCACCTCCCACCCCCGCCCCCATAGAAGTTTTCTTGAAAAAGGTCTGAGTGTCTCATTTAAATGGCAAGCTTATATGAATCAGCATTGTGATGTGACAAGCTAAAAAACTAAGATGAACTTGGGCTTCTCTGAGAGGAATAGCTTCCAGCTAAAAGGAGGAGAGAGTCCCACAATACTCTGTCCCCATCAGACTTCATCCTAAGAATTGTGTTCATTTCTGGGTGCCACGGATTAAGAATTACATTGATTAATATGGAATGCCTCCAGAAGAGGGCAACTAGCATGGTGAAGGGTCCTGGGTCTTTGCCTTATCAGTTAAGGAAATAGGCACATAAAGGGGGAAAGAGCTGTTTTCAAGTATTTTAAGGGTTATCTTATGTGTGGAAAGAGGATTAGATTTGTTCTCTTTGGCTCCAAGGGCATAACCAGAATCAACAGGTAGAAGTAGGTCAGCTAAGTGGCTGAATTCTGGGCCTGAAATCAGAAAGGCTTACCTTCCTGAGTTCAAATCTGGCCTCAGACACTTTCTAGCTGTGTGACCCTGGTCAAGTCACTTAACTCTGTTGGCCTCAGTTTCCTCATCTGTCAAATGAGCTAGAGAAGGAAACATCAAACCACTCCAGTATCTGCCAAGAAAACCCCAAATGGGGTCACAAAAAATGGGAAATGACTGAGAAAACAACTAAAAACCAACAATAACAATAAAAGGCCAAGAGAGAAACTTGGGCCCAATGTCAGAAAAAAAAAATAACTTTCTTCTTTAAGAACTAGTAGCTTCTCCCTCCTTGAAGGCCTTCAAGAAAATTTTGTGTCCTGGGTTCAAATGTGACCTCAGATACTTCCTAGCTGTAACCCTCGGCAAGTCACTTAACTCCTATTGCCTAGCCCTTACCACTCTTCTTCCTTGTAACCAATACACAAACCAATACACAGTATTGATTTCAAGATGGAAAGTAAAGATTTAAAAAGGAAAAAAAAAAACCCACTATATGGAACCTTGAAATATTTATTATGAAGGGGATTCTTTTGTGCTTGATTTGAACTAGATGGTTACTGAGGTCTCTTTCTAGCCTCAAATTCCATGATTTTGTTATGAGAACAGAGGACAATGGAGTGGGGCACTCACCTTGATCTCTTCAGCCTCAGAAAATGTGTCTGTCTCCTCTTCTGTGGGCATCTCTAGGTCAGACTCCTCAGAAGCAATGGGCACCTGCACTGTCAAATATGGGTTGTTGATAAAGTTCATGTGGTCGAGTTCAATGCTAGATGGTGGGCATTCCACTACCCCAATGTGATTCAGAATGTGATTGTCCTTCTTCAGCTCTTCCTGTTCCTGTTCCTGCTGTGGCTGCTCCTTCTTCTCTTCTTCTCCACCTTCCCCCTCCTCAGCCTTCTCAGGTTCCTTCTTCATGTCCCCAGGAGCCAGGATCTGACCGTGTAAGAGTGCCAGGAAGAAGGCTTTGGCATAATCAATGCCCCAGGTGATTCGACCAATGGCAATCTGAAGGTTGTTCATTTCCCCATCCTCATCAGAGGCTGCCAGGCTGTCAGCACTGAAGGAGCTCAGGAGCAGGGCAAGGAACAGATTCAGGACCTGGAGGGGAGGAGACTGTGTCTGAGCATTTCAGTGGACAGTTTATGCCCCCTAGCAGGGACCCTGCCATCCCCTGGCAACTTTGTGCCCCTCCACATCTGCATCTGAGGCAGAAAAACCTATGCCTATCTCTCAAACCAGGGAACAGGGATGGATGAGCATTCCCTTCTTCCCCTCATCCACATGGGAGAAGGAAGTACAGGACAGTAAGTAACCCCACGACCTGTCTAGGAATTTTTCTAGACTGTTCTTAGAGAAGGAAAATTGGCAGGCAAGGTATAGTGTGGAGGAGAGAGGACCACAGGAAGACATGATGTGGGGAGGGGGTCTCTAGCTCTCCCTCAATGTGGTGATCCTGGATCCACCTCCTTCTGCTCCCAACATCTTTAGCAGGTCCACTGCCAGTTGATCCTTCTTTAAATATGCCTAGATATGCCTAAGAGGCAGCCAGTGTCATATAACAGAGAGAAAACTAGACTCAGTCATGAAAACTGTGTTTACAAGTTGCGTTTTTCATGGACGAGTCACTTAACTTTGGCAACTCTCCAAAACTTACAAGTTACAAAAGGTTTTGGGAGTTTCCACCATCATTGGAGGTAGAACATTCCACATGAACACCATCACAAATCCTTGATATCTCAACCTACATTTTCCTTATGATACTCTTGTAAGTAGTAAGTTGTGCTAGTTATCCTTAAGTCTGCAAGTTTTATAAAGCATTTCCCTCATAACTATCTGGTGAAGTTTTTGTCTTTGTCTGACTCTTTGTGACCCCATTTGGGGTTTTCTTGGCAACATGCTGAAGTGGCTTGTCAGTTCTTTTTTTCAGCTCATTTGACAGATGGGGAAACTGAGGCCAACAGTTAAGTGACTTGCCAGGATCACACAGTATCTGAGGCCAGATTTGAACTCAAGAGCTGCCAAGTTACCCTGTGAAGTAAGGAGTGATAATAATAATAGTTGCTAGTTTTTACATAGTATTTTAAAGTTTGTAAGTTTATATATATTTATTTATATAAAGAAATATATACATATGTGGTTGTATAATTTTTTCTCATTTTATCCTTAAAATGACTGTGGGAGAAAAACAAAAACAAAAACAATGACTGTTGGAGGTAGATACTACTTTTCCTATTTTACAGATGAGGAAACTGAGGCAGCAGAGAGGGATTAAGGGATTTGCTCAGGGTCACATGGTTAGTGAATGACTAAGGTTGGATTTGAACTCAGGTCTTTCAGATCCAGTGTTCTATCTACACAGCTACCTAGCTGCCTCTTTAGTAGTAGTACAAGTATCATTAGAGATTGGGAATAGACCTTTGATTTCAATAGTAAAGGAAATTCCTGAATAAGGAAACTTTGGAGGACCTTCTTTGCAATTTAGAGAGTCTTCTAGAACACAGAAAAGTAATGTGATTTGTCTTATTTGATATAAACGATAAAATTATACTTCTATAAGAAGCAGGATGGAACAGTGGTTAGAGAATTGGCTTCAAAGTCAGGAAGATCCAGATTCAAATCCCACGTGGGATACAAACCAGCTGGATGATCCAGGGAAAATTATATAACCTTTATTAGCCTAAGAAATTCCTGGAAGAATTCCAGAGTATAGCTTGAAACAGAATAAAATGTAATTGGGAAATATTTAGAAAAAAAAAATAAAAATGCAACACAATACAATTATTGTTAATTTGTGGTTTTCTAAGTCAACATACTGCTTACAAGATTTCCCTATGAGTTTGACACCACTGGTTAAAAATGTCACAGCTGAGATTCGAATACCGGTCTCCTGACTTCAAGCCACTAGACAGTGCTACTTTCTAAAAGAAATACACATTATGTGTCTAAAATCCTTAGTAGCTCTTGCCCTATTTGTCTCCTGTCTTTCTTGGCTCCATTTCTTGGTTCCATTGGTCTCCATTTCCTCATTCCTTTTATTCCCTGAAGGTCCAGATCTGTGTACCAACACTCTACACAACTGCAGTCTTAGAAAATTGCCAACCATCTCCCCTTGGCTAAAACCAATGGCCTTTTCTCAGCTCTTATTCTGTTTAACACAACTGGCCATTCACTCCCCATTCCTTCTTAAATCTTCTTCCTGCCTACTTCTCACCTCATTTTCTAGAATGCCATGCTCCTCTCTCTATTCCTCTTGCCTCTCTGACCATTAATCTTTGTCTCATTCACTGACTCCTTTTCTCTATTGATGTGGCTTCATGGGCTTAATCTTATAGATTCAGCTTTTTAAAAGGCCAGAATAACATCGGAAATGAGCATATCAAGTGTCTCATGCAAAACCACAGTTGGAGACATTGTCCATTATGCTGATCACTGGTGGTCTCTTATGGAAGTTTCCATGGGATAAATTCCTTCTTGAATTCAGGGCCAGCATTCCCCAAATGACAAATGTTCAAAGGATATGAAAAGGCAGGTCTCTCCAAAAAGAGACATTCGAGGGGAACCTAGGTTGCACAGGGGTTAGAGCACCAGGCTTGGAGTCAAAAGGACCAGAGTTCAAATTTGGCCTCAGATATTTCCTCTCTATGTGACCCTGGGCAAGTCACTTAATCCCTGATTGCCTAGCCCTTGCTGCTCTTCTATAGTAGAACTGATACTAAGACAGGCAATAAGGGTTTTTTAAAAGACTTTAAGGCTATCAATAGTCATCAGAAAGAAAAAACACCCTCCAATTCACTAATAATTAGAGAAATGTAAACTAAAGCAACTTGAAGGTTCTGCTTTTTAGCCCTTAGACTGGCAAAGATGAAAAAAAAAGGAAAATGGCAAGTGTTGCAGTGGGAGGGAAGGCTGGGGGAAAACAGGCACATTAATGCGCTGTGGGAGGAGCTGCGAATTGGTCCAGCTATTCTGTAGAACAATTTGGAATTATGTCCCCAAAGATCATAAACAATGTATATCATTCAACCCAGCTATGCCACTCCTAGGACTATACCACAAAGAGATGGAAGAAAGAAGCAAAGGGCTCACGTATGCAAAAATACTTTTAGCAGTCCTTTTGGTGGTAAGCCTTGGAAACAATTTGGTAATAGGCTGAACAAATTATGGTGTATGTATGTCGTGGAATACTAACATGCCATAAGAAACAATGAAAAGTGTTTTAAATTTAAAAAGTTTTGTACAAACAAAACCAATGTAACCAAGATTAAGAGGGAAGCAATAAAGTATGTATGGGGGAAATTTTATAACAAATTTCTCTGATGAAGGTCTCATCTCTCAAATATATAAAGAACTAAGTCAAATTTATAAGAATCTATGTCATTCCCCAATTGATAAATGGTCAAAAATATGAATAAGCAATTTTCAGATGAAGAAATCAAAGCTTTCAATAATGATAATAATGAAAAAATGTTCTAAATTCCTCTTGATTAGAGAAATGCAAATTAAAACAACTCTGAGGTATCACTGCACACCTAGCAGATTAGTCAATATGACAGTACAGGTAAAGGATAAATGTTGGAAGGGATGTGGTAAAATGGGGACACTAATACATTACTTGTGGAGCTGTGAAATGATCCAACCATTCTGGAGGGCAATTTGGAATTAGACTCAAAGGGCTATCAAAGAATGGATACCTTTTGATCCAGTAATACTATTACTAGATCTGTATCCCAAAGAGATTTTTTATTTTCATTTATTTATTTTTAAACCCTTACCCTCCGTCTTGGAATTAATTCTACGTATTGGCTTCAAGGCAGAAGAGTGGTAAGGGCTAGACAATGGGGGTCAAGTTACTTGCCCAGGGTCACACAGCTGGGAAGTGTCTGAGGCCAGATTTGAACCTAGGACCTCCTGTCTCTAGGCCTGGCTCTCAATCCACTGAGCTACCCAGTTGCTCCCTCAAAGAAATTTTTAAAAATAGGAAAGGACCCGTTTGTACAAAAACATTTATAGCTGTTCTTTTTGTGGTGGCAAAGAATTGGAAACAAAAGGGATGTCCCTCAATTGGGGAATGACTGAACGAATTGTGGTATATGATAATGATGGAATAGTAATTATGCTGTAAGGAGTGATGAATAGGATGATTTCAGAAAGAGCTGGAAAGAGCTATGTGAACTGTTGCAGAGTGAAATAAGCAGAACCAGGAGAACATCATACACAGTAACAGCAATATTGTACAATGATCAAATGTGATAGACTTTGCTACTCTCAGCAATATAATGATCCAGCACAATTCTGAGGAATTTAGAAGAAAGAATGTGCTATCCACCTCCAAAGAAAGAACTGTTGGAGTATGAATGCAGATTATGTTTTAATTATAATTTATCACTTGTTTATTTTGGCATATGTTTTGGGGTTTGGGTTTTATAAGATTATAAACTTACAAAAATGAATAACATAGATTGTTTTTGTGATGATACATATATAATCCATATTGAATTGCTTGTCAGCTCTGGGAGTGGGGAGGGAGGAGGGGAGGGAGACAACATGAATCATATAACTTTGGAAAACTTATGTGGAAATTTGTTATTAAAATAAAAATTTGTAATTGAAAAAAATATATTTTAAATGACTGAAAAAGGAATAATGAAAGAAGCAGTTTCAGAGAAACCTGGAAACTATGAACTGATGCAGAATGAAACAAGCAAGAGATGAACAGTTTTATACAATAATAGCAACATTGTAAAGACAAAGAACTTTGACAGACTCAAGAATTCTGACTGATACAGTCAACAGCCATGATTCCATAGGAACAATGAAGAAGACTACCCAACCCCCTGAGGGAGAGATGATGCACACAGGGTGCAGAATGAGACGTGTGTTTTTTGCAAATGATCAATGTGGGAATTTGTTTTACTTGATTATGCTTATTTGTTGCAAGGTTTTTGCTTTTTCCTTTCCATTTTAAATGGGGAGTGCTTGGGAAGAAGAGCAAATAAATGTTTTTTCACTGAAATCATAAATTAAATTTAAAAATGAATCCAAGGTCAGGAAAATATTAATTCATTCATATCAGATCTATTTATGGCCCCATCAAGTCAGGAGACTTGGGTTCTTGTCCTGCTCCCAGCTAATCAGAAAACTAGCTTTAGGATCTTAGGAAAGTCATCTTCCCTCTCCAATTACCTGATAGTCCTATATAAAATTAGGAAGCAAGACTAGACAGTCTCTCTCTTCTAGCACTACCATTTTATGACCCTGAGACTAGACAAGGAGAAATAAATAAATAAACCCACGTTTTTCCCTTTTTGCCTTTGGATGCCAGGAAGCTCAGAGCTAATATTCCATGTCCCACTGTAGCACAAAAAGTTATTATTTCATGTCCAGCTGAGGCAATGAATTCATCCCAGGTGTCTGGTAACATCTATTTCCCTGTTCCTTTTACTTGTTTTCTGTTCTGTTTTTATTTTAGGAGTCAATGTGGTAGAATGGAAAGAATAGTGGACTTGGCAACAGGGATATGTTTGATTCAGTACTGAAGTGGGATCTTAGAGGTCTTTGAGTCTAGTCTTATTTTACAGAGGTGGAAAATTAGGCAGACAGAGGTTAAGTGACTTGCCCAAGGTCACACAGCTAGTAAATGTCTTTTTTTTTTTTTTAAAGATCATACAGAGAGGGGAAACCTGGATGGCAAGGGTCATGAGACTGGGCCATATGGGGATTGGCAGAAGGAAACAGATATTTAACCTGCAGAAGAGGAACAAGCAGGGTATGGGAAGCCAACTTGAAATATTTAAAAGGCTGTCACAGAGAAGATTTTTTTATTTGTTTTGTTTGTCCCTATAGGGCAGAGCCAGGAACAAAGAGGCAAATTTGGCTGGATTGGGAAGACTCTCCCTCTGGATCTTCATGGCCCTTGATTCTGTCCTCTGCCTCATGCCTTCCCCTTGTCTCTGTCCTTCTGTGCCCCTGGCTTTTCTTCTCTTCTGCGCTGTCAGTTGTTTCTGTTCCATCATTCCTTGTTCCCTGCCCTCCTGGCTCTGCCCCTTTCATTTCCTGTGCTTTGTCTCTGCCCTTTTCCTTCCTTGTTCCCTGCCCTCTATCTCTTCCTCTTTCTTTCTCTGCTCATTGTCCCCATCCCAATCTTCTTCTGATCCCAGTTCCTTGTCTCTGCCCTCATCCTGCCCTACTCCTTGTCTCAGGTCCTCTCCCTCCCTGGTCTTTGCCCTCATCTTCCTCTTGTCTTTTGCTCCTTCTCTTCATCCTGATCTTTCCCTGCCCTTTCTCTCTGCCCTTTTCTCTCCTTGCCCCTGCTCCTTGTCCCTCCTCCCATCCTCCTCTGCCTCTGATCTTTGCCTCTACTTCCATCCTTTCTTGTTCCTTGGCCCTGTCCCATGTCCACCCCATCCTTCCCTGGCCCCAGTCCCTATTCCTCCCCTCTCGTGCCCCTACCCTTTGCCCCTCTCTTTCTCTGTCCCTCTCCCTCGATGCCTTTGTTCCTGTAGAGCAGGCAAAATCAGGGCTCTCAGCTGTCCAGAAGGGGAGAGCAGGGGGCTGGGATTGGGGGTGGAGTGGCCACCAGTTGCCAGAAGCACATATGAGATGGGAATTAGCTGCTCTCTGGGTCAACAGGGTTTGCGCACGGCTCCCCCAGCCTTGGTACAGAAATAGCTGCTTCGGTCAGGGTAGGGGTGTGTGTGTGTGTGTTGGGGGGGCAGGTTGGGGGTGGGTGGGTAGAGAGTGAGGTTGAAAAGCATTGCTCTCACGCTGGGGGCTGCTATAGGGCCAGGAACTGGGCCGGGTTACTGTGCCACCCTGAGGTACTTCCTCTCCTCCCATAATAACCCAAAGGAAATGCCCGATGACAGTAGACACGGGGAGGGGAAGGGGGGCTCTGGGTCCCTACAGCTGCCGGCATATTTCCCTCCAGACGCACACCTGTTCCCCACCCCTTCCTGGTGAGGTGGCCTCTCCTGTGAGGGTGGGGGATGGGGGCGCACAGTAGCTTAGTCATCACAATGCTCCTGCCCTTCACTTGTGAGAAACTCCTGAACCAAAGGGGCCGGTGAGAGAATTGGCATGGGGAGGTGTGTTGTCGAGTTTCCTGTTCTTAAACACTTAGACCAGACAGAATTGCTACTCATGCCAGTCTCTCTCCTTCCTGCCCTAACACACATAAAATTCATCCATACACACACATACACACAATTGTAAGCTCCCTGAGGACAGGGATTATACATTTACAGTTGTATCCTTCTAGCCTATTATAAACTCCTTTAGGGCAGGAACTGTTCTTTCTTTTTCTTTCTTTCTTTCTTTCTTTCTTTCTTTCTTTCTTTCTTTCTTTCTTTCTTTCTTTCTTTCTTTCTTTCTTTCTTTCTTTCTTTCTTTCTTTCTTTCTTTCTTTCTTTCTTTCTTTCTTTCTTTCTTTCTTTCTTTCTTTCTTTCTTTCTTTCTTTCTTTCTTTCTTTCTTCTCTCTTTTCTTTCTTTCCTCTATCTCTTTTCTTTCTTTCCTCTCTCTCTTTTCTTTCTTTCCTCTCTCTCTTTTCTTTCTTTCTTTCCTCTCTCTCTCTCTCTCTCTCTCTCTCTCTCTCTCTCTCTCTCTCTCTCTCTCTCTCTCTCTCTCTCTCTCTCTCTCTCTCTCTCTCTCCTCTCTCTCTCCCCCCCCCCTTCCCTTCCCTTCCCTTCCCTTTCCGTCTATCTTAGAATTAAGAATAGTATCACTTCCATGTAAGGGCTAGGCAATTGGGGTTAAATGACTTGCTCAGGGTCACATAGCTAGGAAGTGTCTGAGGACACATTTGAACTTAGGCCCTCTTGACTCCAGACCTGAGTCTATCTACGGAGCTCCCTTACTGCCCCTACAAACTGTTTTTCATTTTGCTTTGTCTCTAGTACAGTGACTTGTACCTAGTAGGGCACTTAACTGTTTGTTGAATAGGTTAGGATTTACATTATATTCATTATAACCCTCTTCCAACCTCACCCCCAAGCAATTCCCATAGATGGATAAATACAAGACAAGCACTGACACACAAAAATGTATACAATGCTGGTAATATGGGGATAACATACTATCTACTGACCAACATTGTTGTAAGGATCAAATGAGGTAAGATTTGTAAAGCACTTAACACATTGCCTGGCACATAGTGGTGCTATATGTGTTATTATGATGATGATGCACACCAACACACAAACGTACATAGATCTAGAACACATAGTGTGCCAGTGGTAGACAAAGACCAGGCAAGCATAACGTACACATTACACAGCTTCTCTATTGCCCGACCCTGATGGACAATGTTTTTGTTGTTCAGTCTTTTCCAACTTTTCATAATGCTTTTGGGGTTTTCTCAGCAAAGATACTAGAGTAGTTTGCCATTTCCCTCTCTAGTTCATTTTCTAGATGAGGAAACTGAAGCAAAGAGGGTTAAATGACTTGTCCAGGGTCACACAGCTATAGGAAGTGTCTGAGGTCACATTTAAACTCAAGAAAATGAATCTTCCTGTCTCCAGAGCTTGAGTTCTATCCATGGTGTCACTTAGCTGTCCATGCCACATAAAAGCCCTTTGGATATTTGAAGGTGGCTCTCTCACTTCCCTTGAGTCTTCTCTTCTCCACATTAAACATTGCCCAGTTCTTTCAACTGGTCTCTGCTAAGATCAGACCACCTCCATCTTCTCTCTCTTTTAGCTTTACTTTCTATGATTCTAGGAAGCCCCACATGCACTAGACATGTGCTCTGACCATAAGAGCATAAATATACCCACTTCCCAGCACGGTACAGACTCTGGAATCTGAGGAATTAGGTTTGAATCTTAGTTTGGAAGCTTACTGCCTAGATCAGTGATGGCAAACATTTTTTTTTAGAGCTGAAAAACATTTTTTTTGTGACTTAACATTTATTTTTTTATTTAAGAATATTTTTCCATGGTTACATGATTCATATCCCCCCCCCCTTAGCCAATGAGCAATTCAACTGGGGATGTCAAATATTTTAGAGGGGGCAAACATTTAGAGTGAGAAATATCATCAGGTGTCCGAGGAGAGGAGGAGGGGAGCAGCTCAGCTCCACATCCTTCTGGCTTTCTAGTAACTAACTCTGGCAAATTCTGTACTGGGGTGATGCTGCACATGCCCACAGAGAGGGCTCTGAGTGCTCCCCCTCTGGCATGCGTGCCATGGTTCACCACCATGAACCTAGAGGATCCTAGGCAAATCACAACCTCCCTGAGCTCCAGTTTTCTCATCCATAAAATGAGGGGGTCGAGCTAGATAGCCTTTGAGCTTCCTTCCTTCTCTTGATTATGTGATCCTGTGCTCCCTCATACACTTTCCCTTTTCCTTTAGATATAGCAGATGAAGACTCAGCCTTGAAATCTGGGGAAATCTGCCTTCAAGTCCTGCTTCCACAGTCCACATTGGCTGTGTGACCCTGGGTAAGTCATTTAATTGAATTGTGCCCCCACGCAGCTCAATCATGTTGTGCATTTCAAAACAGTTGCTGGTTTGCCTTGGTAGAAGCAATTTTCTTACTGTGAGCTTCTTGAAGCTGTGAAATTAGAGATCCAGACAATACTCTCCCCCTCCCCAACAACTTTCACTCACTCCTCTTTCTGGGAGGGGGAATGAAGGTAGAGTAAAAGGAAGCAGAGAGCAGAGTTCCCAAGGTTTTGGACAGGAAGTCAAAGCTTGCACCTGCTCCCAGAGTCTCTCCCCAACAACAACAATAATACTAATAATGATAATAGCTAACATTCATACAGAGATTACTCTGGGCCAGACACTATGTAAGCCACTTTACAATTATTATCTCATTTGATCCTTACAACCCTGGGAAGTAGATGCTATTATTATCCTCCATTTTACCGATGAGGAAACTTAGAGGTTAATTGACTTGCCCCGGGTCACACAGCTAGTGAGTATCTGAAGTCAAATTTGAACTCGGGTCTTTTTGACTCCAAATCTGGTACTCTATCCATTGCCACTTATTTGCCCCTGATAGGACAGTCAGAGAAGGTTAGAGTTAGAGGTGGGACTTAGGATAATGCTGGACTGAGAAGCCAGGAAGACCTGAGTTCAAATCCTGCCTCCAACACTTGCTGACTGTGTGACTCTGAGGAACTGACTTCCACCTATCTCAGTCTTAGTTTCCTCATCTGTAAAATGGGGATAATAATTGTCCCTACTTTATAGGGTTACTGTGACGCTCAAATGAGATAATCTATAAAAAACAAGTACTATGTAAGTGTTAGCTATCTAATGAAATTGTCTTTGTTGTTATTAGCCGGACCCTCTTTCTCTCTTCCTCTGCCCTCCCTCTCCATACCACACACACACACACACACACACACACACACACACACACACACACACACACACACACGTTAAACTTCTTCCCCTATATTTAGTGCCTGCCTTCTAGAACCAGCCTAAAGCTTCCTCTTTCCCATCACCCTTAGGGGCTTGCCCTCTCCTCTCCTCTCCCCTCAGTGGTACCTCCTTTTCCCTCTCCCCACCCAGAGATCAGCGTATGTAAAGCATTTGAGAGATGCTGACCCAGCAACCCAAGAATTTCACACATGTGGAAGGAGCCCCTCCACCACCACCATCACAGAAGGCCAGCTGGGCACACAGCACGTGGCAAGGCGCAGCAGAGAGCAGGAGGTGGGTGCCTCCCTCTTCCCCACAGGGCTAGTACCCAAGCGTGGCTATCTGCTGTGCTCCTGGGAACTCTCAGGAGGGTGGTGCGGGTGGCTGCTGTGCCCATCTGACCAAGGAATGCCTCTGGGGTTGGGAGGGAGAGGTCTCCCTTTCACATGTCACCCTTTAAATATTGTTTAGCTGGATGAGGGGCCCTAACCCTCACTCTATTTCTTCCCTCTCCCAACCATCCCCTGCCCCCTTTCCCAAACAACCCCACATGCCAAACCCTGACTCATAGGGAACAGATGGGGCTTGGTATTGGGGGAGGAAAAAGAGAGATTCATTTTATCCCATTTCCAGGTTCTCATCAGGATAAGGAGGTGAGGGAAAGTAGGAGGAGGAGGAGGTGTTTGATAGAAGACAGCACAACCTAGCAAAAGGAACTCTGGACTGAGAGTCAGGAGACCTGGGTTCAAATTCTGACTCAACCACTTAACGAGTCATGTTCTCCTCAGTTCTTATCCCCTTATATAAAATGAGCAAAGCTGAACTAGAGGAAAGATCTATAAAGTCTTGTCTTTTTTTTTAAAAAAGAAAACATAGAGTTTTAATTAATACCAGTGATCCCAGTTGTTAACATTAATTAGTCCACAGAGCTACTCTTCTTACCACACTCTTGCTTAGATGACATTCTTTTCTCTACCTTTTATTATTTATTTATTTATTTATTTTTAAACCCTTACCTTCTGTCTTAGAGTCAATACTGTTTATTGGCTCCAAGGCAGAAGAGTGTTAAGGGCTAGGCAATGGGGGTCAAGTGACTTGCCTAGGGTCACACAGCTGGGAAATGTCTGAGGCCAGATTTGAACCCAGGACCTCCCATCTCTAGGCTTTTCTCTACCTTTTAAAACAAGATTTCTTCTATAACATACACAATCAGTGGTTAAATTGCTAAAAAAAAGAAATACCCCCTACCTTCTCTTTTATTTATTTTTTTTTCTAAATTCTTTTTAGCCTTTAGATGCTATGGGAATGTCATCCCTTCCATCTTACTTACCACAAGGTTCCCGATGACCATGACCATGAGAAAGACCGTGAGGCACATGGGTTGACCAGCCACTTCCATACAGTCCCACATAGTCTCAATCCACTCGCCACACAGGATTCGGAAGACGATGAGGAAGGAGTGGAAGAAGTCATGCATGTGCCATCGGGGCAAGCTGCAGTTGGCATCAATCTTACACACACACTCCTTATAGCTCTTCCCAAAGAGCTGCATGCCTACCACGGCAAAGATGAAGACGATGATGGCCAACACCAGCGTTAGATTGCCCAAGGCCCCGACAGAGTTTCCAATGATCTTGATGAGCATATTCAGTGTGGGCCAGGACTTGGCCAGTTTGAAGACTCTCATCTGGGGAGGGAGAATTTCATTCAGAATGAAAACATAATAGATGAACCTCCCTTATTAAGATAGTCCCATGGCTTGGTTATAGGGGAGAAATATGGCTTCCATCTTGAATGAAATCCTAGTCTGATGGAGCATACACTCTTCATGCCTAGAGGAAACCACATGTGTCCATCCTCTAGGAGTCCCTATCTTGATGGGAGTGGGAAAGAGTATCTAGATGGGGTCAAAAAGCATTTGCTATTAACTAGTTATCATAGAATTTAGAGCTACCTGAGACCTTAAAGTTAATTTAATCCAGTCCCTTCATCTTATGGATAAGGAAACTGCGGTCCAGAGAGATTTATAAAAATTTTACAAAGCAAAAATCGGTGTTCAAATC
This sequence comes from Monodelphis domestica, assembly GCF_027887165.1. Classification (NCBI taxonomy): domain Eukaryota; kingdom Metazoa; phylum Chordata; class Mammalia; order Didelphimorphia; family Didelphidae; genus Monodelphis; species Monodelphis domestica. The sequence goes on from NC_077228.1 coordinate 210,216,955, forward strand.
CGCTGCATCCTCAAGCTCAACAACAGAAATGATCATCTCTCCACTTCAGACTGACTGATTCTCTTGTTTCTGTCAATAGCACCCCCTACCTGCCTAGGTTTAAATCTCATTGTTATCCTTAACTCTTCTTTTAAGTCCCAGGTCAGTCCATTGATGAACATTTATCAAGTGCCTACTATGTACCAGGCACCATGCTAAGGGCTAGGGTTAGAAAGGCAAAAGTCAGTCCTTGCCTTTGGGGGGAGTTCACCATTTATGTCTGATGGGTGACCACGTTGTTGATCCTGTCTCTACACATCACTCAAATGTTCTCCTTCTTTTTATTCCCATTGCCACTCTCCTAGGAGGTACCTTCCTAACCAGCTTCTCACTCTCATTACCGTCTCCCATTGTCTTCCAACTTCCATGCTCTTTCCTCTCCCATCTTCCGTAGTGACACTTCTGATCGCATTAGCCCCCTGCTCAAAAACTGTCCATGGCTCCCTCTTACCCACTGTTGTAAGCATTATAAGATTAGCTTTGCTATAAAGCAGGAGATCCTACAGGCTAACATTCCCGAACTCTCAGGAGCAGAGAGACCGTTCACCCTGACAGTTTCTTCTCTGGAGGAGGAGACTTGGAAGCTGCCAGGAGCCTGGGACCTTCCTTCGATCAATTCATCTTCAGGAAGTGGTAGAGAGAGTGGGTGGCACTCCATTCAGGTGGACTGAGTGAGGGAAACCATTTCTCCCCTTCCTGATTCCTGCCATGCTGCTCTTCCTACTGGGACTTCTGCCAGACCCAAAGAGGACTCCAGTTTGTGAGACTGCTTTGGCCCTTGTCCTTGCTCCTACCAGCCCCTCCCTAATCTTAAGCAGTAATTAAGGAACTAATTAGATTAGTATAGAAAGTTGTTAGTGGGCTAGAATCCTGACTTTTGGGGTTTAAGTTTAGATCTCCCCAATTCCCTTCCTTCCCTTCCCTTAGCTTAATAAATAGGCAATTAGTTATAAGTTATTTATTAAGTGCCTATTATTCTACCCACCTACTTCACTACTAAGTAAAGGTCAGACTACTCAGGCTAGCATCAAAGACCTTTGTCTAGCCACACTTTCAATCTTATTTCACATTTCTTTCCTCTATGTGAACTATATGCTCTCCGCACTGGACTTGGGAGTCTGTACACATAGAAATGGGGCAGTGCACATGTCTTTGCTTATACCAATTCCTGGATAGGAAAAAAGAGTGCTCTATTTCTTTCTAACTTTTGAAATCTTCCCCGTCCCTCAAGACCTATCTCAAATGACACCTCTTCCAGACAGCCTTCCCTGATTCTCCCTTCCAGTCAGAAATAATCCAACTTCCAATAAAACTTTGTACTTCTTTGTAGTCTTATTATATTTTATTCTTCACTGTAGCTATTTATTTTTAAACCCTTACCTTCTGCCTTAGAATCAATGCTGAGTATTGGTTTCAAGGTACTAGGCAATTGGGGTTATAATTTGCCCAGGGTTACATAGCTAGGAAGTGTCTGAGGTCAGAATTGAACCCAGAACTCCCATCTCCAGGCCTGGCTCTTAAATCACTGAGCCACCCAGCTGCCCCCTCACTACAGTTATTATATACTTGTTACACAGAATTAAAATTTTATATCATATGCCTCATGCTAGATTTTAAGTTCCATAGGGGCAGGCAATGTATTCTATTCATTATTATATTGTCCTTTGGGCTTGGTACAAAGCTGTGCACAATGGCAGCTTGGTGGCCCATTGGATAAGGTGCTGGATCTAGAGTCAAGAAGACTTGAGTTCAAATCCAGACTCAGAGACTTCCTAGCTGTGTGATTGTGGACAAGTCACTTAATTGGGGCTCACCTCAGTTTCTTCATCAGTAAAATGGAAAGGCAGGTATAATACAATTATATAATATATAATTATATATGATGTAAATACACAATACATATAATAAATACAAGCATGTATTAAGCATGTACTAGGTGCCAGGCACTGTGCTAAGTGCTTTACAAATAGTATCCCATTTGATCCTTCAAATGAAAGAATAATAATAGCATCTACCTCCCAGAGTTGTTGTGAGGATCAAATGACATATTTGTAAAATTCTCTGCAAACCTCAAGGCACTACATAAAGGTTAGCTAAGTAGGGAGGTAGATAAGTAGGTAGTAGTAACAGTAGTGGTAGTGGTGGTGATGGGTGGTGGTGGTAGTGGTGGTGGTAGTGGTGGTGGTGGTAGTAGTAGTAGTAATACTCTGTCTCAGTCTCTTTATCTGTAAAATTAGTGGGTGGGGAGGGCAGCTAGGTGGCTCAGTGGATAGAGAGCTAGTTTGGAGATAGGAGATCTTGGGTTCAAATCTGACCTTAGATACTTCCTAGATGAGTGACCCTGGGCAAGTCACTTAACTCCCATGGCTTAACCCTTACCTCTCTTCTACCTTGGAATGAATACACAGCATTGATTCTAAAATGGAAGGAAGGAAGGAAAGGAGGGAGGGAGGAAGGAAGGAAGGGAGGGAGGAAGGAAGGGAGGAAGGAAAAGAAAGAGAAATCTACTGGATGAAACACAGATCCTGCCCTCAGGGAACTCCCTGGCCAAAGAGGGAGCCATGATGCCGAACATTAGGAATCCCCAGGCTGTGGGAGCTCTTGGCTCAATGTGGAAGACACAGTATTTGGCCTCAGGAAGCTCCCAGTTCAGGGAATGAGTCCCTGAGTCTTGGGGGTGACGGCCCCTGGGGATCCCCAGGACGGGCACGCACCAGTCGGAAGGACCGAAGCACAGAAAGTCCTTGGACATTGGCCAGCCCCAGCTCCACCAGGCTCAGTGTGACAATAAAGCTGTCAAAGATGTTCCATCCCTGCTGGAAGTACTCGTAGGGATCCAGCGCAATCAGCTTCAGCACCATCTCAGCAGTGAAGATACCTGTGAAAACCTGGGGAGAGCAAACACAGTCATTGTCACCACTGAACCGGGAGGATGAAACTAGGTGCCAGGAATCCCCTTTCCAAGTTGATTCCCCTGGAATTCTCTCCTTCCAGCCTCTACACAACCATCCAACCTCCAGGAAGGGGCCCCTGGGCTATAAGCATCAATTACTGGTTGTGTCATGGAGAGAAGACTAGGTCTGGAATCATAAAGGTGAGTTCAAATCCTGCTCTGTGTGACCCCGAGCAAGTCACTACTCGTTTGCCTCAGTTTCCCTTACTGTAAAATGGAAATAGTCATAGGACCTACCTCCCAGGGTTGTTGTGAGGATCATATAAGATAATATTTGTATAGCACTTAGCACAGAGTAGGTGCTATCAAAATAATTCCAGGAAAGTAGGGTGGTTCAGGATTGAAAGCCAGGCCTAGAGAATGGGAGGTTCTGGGTTCAAATCTCACCTCAGACACTTCCTAGCTGTGTGACCCTAGACAAGTCACTTAATCTGCATTGCCTACCCCTTACTGCTCTTCTGCCTTGGAACCAATACACAGTACTGATTCTAAGACAGAAGGTGAGGGTTAAAAAAAAAAAGAAATGTTAATTCCCTTCCTTTCTCTTTCTCCTCTCCTTATGGGTTCTAGAGAGCCCCAGGGCACCAGAGAAGGGTTTCAACAGTAACCTATTTCCTGAGTTTAGAAGGAAATAATGGCAAGGGAGAGAGTAGAGCTGGGCATAGCCCCAGAGGCCTCTGCACCTGTCTAAGTTAAATTGAATCAATACTGTTTAGGAACTGGGTAAGTGTGGGCAGCTAGGGGACTCGGTGGACTGAGAGCCAAGCCTAGAGATGAGAGGTCCTGAGTTCAAATATGACCTCAGATTCTTCCTACCTGTCACTTACCCTCTATTGCCTAGCCCTTACCTCTCTTCTGCATTGGAACCAATACCCAATATTGATTCTAAAGTAGAAGATTAGGTTTTTTTTTTTTAAAGACCTCATTCTGTGTAAAGTACACAAAGAAATTTGGTATGGGCCAAAACTACTCTTTTCTTGCTTAAAATTCAGATGCTACTCATGTATAATGGATATCAAATTGCTTGTTGTCTCAGGGGGGAGAGAAGAGGGAAGAAGAGAATTTGGAACTCAATTTTTTTTAAAAGAATGTTAAAAAATGTTTGCACCTGTAATTGGGGAAAAATAAAATACTATTACAAAAAAAATTCTGGCACTACTGCCTTTGTGTGCCAGAGACGGAGTTTGGGAGACAGAATGGGAAAAGGGGTGCCCTGTAGAGCAGAGTGAAGATATTTGAGGGCACTGGCACCCACCCTTTTCCAAAGGCCTGGTCCCTCTGGGTGTTAGCTAAGTCCCTGCTCCTGATTTCATCCTGGGATTTGAGCTGCTTAGGCTCAAAGCTCTAGGGGGAAATCACCCCAAAGGACTCCAGCCCTAACCCTGGGCCATAGACAGGCCCTCAGAAGGGCCTCTTTCCCCACCTGCCTCAGGCACATGCTGGAGCCCTCCCTAGGGAGCTCCTCCGGCCACAGCAGGTGCCCAGACCACAAAAAACAGCAAAGGTCCAGGGATGAGCCAGTGAACACACCCTAGAGCAGCTGTGTGGCTGATCAAAGGGAAAACACGTTTCCAGACCTGATCCTGAGTCTCTGGATGGACATTCCTGGGGGCCCCTCTGATATCCCTGTCCCTCTGCTTGTCACTCCATCTATATCCCGGCTCTTACCCCCCAGCCTCTATCTCCAGGGCTTTCCTCTAGGCCTAGGCCCCGTTCCCATTCTTTCTTGGTTCCTCTTGCCTCCCTGCATTGGAGGCTTCTCAGGACCCATCCTTCCCCAAATCCATTGTTGTCTGAGCTAAAGCAGAGACCAGGGTAGGCTCAGCTTCCCTTTGTCTGGGCCTGGCTCCCAGCTAGGGCTGGGAACGAGGTGCTAATGCTTCTAATGGTGAGGGGATAAGCACAGAGATCAGTGCATGTCAACAATAGAGAGAGAGGGTGGGGATGGGAAATTGGGGCAGACTAGCAGGCCAGCAAACCTGGGAGCTTTAGGACTAGAGAGTGGAAAAAGAGGGGCTCTTGGAGCCCCAATAATTCCGAGGTACTTGTATACTCGTATCCCTCAGTCTTGGAATCTATAAGTTCCATAGTCATACCAAACATCATTTATCCTCTGTCTTCCCTGTCCCAGGAAGGGACCAGGATCCTGGGACATGAAACCCAAGGCAGGCTGACCCCAAAGACCCATCATATTCTCAAAGACTTGGGATCCCCAGATATTTCCAAGAACCCTCACATATACCTATATAGATTCGCAGACACCTCCTCAGGACATGCCTCCAAGTATCCACATATCTCAGATACTCCCATCCCATCAGCCACCCAATCACAGACATCCCCTAGATACCTTCAGATGTAGCTCAGAGGACCAGACATTTAGATATGAAAAAAGGGACCTTAGAAATCATCTAGTTAATCTAATCCCCTCGTTTTAGAGATGAAGAAACTGAAGTCCCCAAAGAAGTGATTTGTCCAAGGTTCAGATCATCAACCATAGGACTGAGAAGTAGCAGAGCCATGATTTGTATCTCTATGATATCATTGTTCTTTTTTTTTTTCAGTCATGTCTGATTCTTTGTGGCCCCATTTGGGGATTTCTTAGCAAATATGCTGTAGTAGTTTGCCATTTCCTTCTCCTTACAGATGAGGAAACTGAGGAAACAGGGTTAAGTGACTTGCCCGGGTCCCACAGCTAATAAGTGTCTGAGGCCAGATTTGAACTCATAAAGATGAGTCTTCCTGACTCCAAGCCCAGTCAGTGTTCTGTCCCGGAAGGGAAGAAGAGGGAAACGTAGGAGGAGAGAAGAGTGAGGGAGGGAAAGGGAGGAAAGGGAGAGAAGGGGAGGAAGGAAGAAGGAGCAGAGGGAGAGGAAGGGGTGTTTTTCTCTTCTATGCATTTAAATGCTAAACATTTAACAGGGTGCTTTGTTCCTAGTGAGGATTTCCCAAATGCCTCACTATTCATTCACTCACCCACTTATTCTTTCATCTTTCTCTTCACCCACAGACCTCACCTCACACTTCCCTATATACTCAGAAATTTACCACATCCACCCATTCCCTCGGCTCCCTTTCTCCATCCCATTCTGTACCAGGTTGCCCACAGTGAGGACATGCTCAAACTGGGGAGTCATGGGGTAATGCTCCATGGCCATGAAGACTGTGTTGAGCACGATGCAGATGGTGATGCCCAGGTCCACGAAGGGGTCCATGACAATCAGGTATAAAATCTTCTTTAGCTTCACCCATGGAGCACAGCAGTTCCACACCAACAGCGTATGGGCACACTTGTACCACCATGGAGGACACTTCTGATGCGCCTCCTCCAACTCTGGGGAAAGGGGGAGGAGAAGAGGAAGGCTCAAGGTGTTTCAGGTGAACCATCCCTCCTTCCCATTTTGGAATCAGTTGGGGGCCAGGTGAAACTATGCCCAAGAGGAAGAACCAAGAGCAGGCAGAGCTGGGTTCTTCCAGAGGATATCTGGAGGGACTGCCATACTCCTTATGAGTGGAGGTGACAGCAGGAAAGGAAGCATTCTCCTCCCCCATGCCCTCCACCCAGGGAAAAGGAGGAAGAATCTGGAACCATGTGTCAAAGAGTGGTCAAATCTGACTCCAAGAGATCCTTTAGTTAGAAGGGAGTGCCATCTAGACCTGGGATTTAGGGAAGGGAGATGGGGAGGAGCCGACCTTGGACTAGGACTAGGTGAGATTAGCAGTGCCTAGGACAGGGGGCGCCATTTTTTTGGTCCCAAGTAGCCTTGGTTTTCAGTAACCCTGCCCATGCCCCCAATTCAGTATGAAAAGAAATCATGTGCTATGCATATATGCACACAGGAATAATAATACCAATAGGATAATACCATTCTTTACCCAACTATTTCCCATGTGCCTTTCTTGTCCTCCTGATCTAGAGGCAGTGTGGTCCAAAGCAAAGTGCAATGAGGGATTCATAGAACAGCTTTTTATAAATGCCTACACAACTTTAATGCCAGAAAATCTCATGCTCAGGGACACAGGTATTTATTTTGTGCTATTATGACAGCTCAAAACTTCAGATAGACAGTGGGGAAGGGTAGGGGAAGGTTCTTCAATACCTTGTCCAGCAAATACAAATGCCTTGTCCCAGCTCTGGGGTGGACGTGACATCTTAACTCACATTTCCAATGACCAGCCCTGGACACTGGCTCAGACTCAAACTTTCCTAATGAATCTTCTTCTGAAACAGGCTTATCCTCCTGACTTCCCTTTTTTTTTTTGGCCATTGTGCTCACCATTCTTCCCGTTGAGTCCATCTGCTCCTTGATATTCCTTTTGCTAACTAGGCACACCGTATTATAGCAATAACATCCTAGTAGGTTTCATTTGCTCTTCCATCTTTCTCCTTTCACTCTATCTTATACACCATTTCTAGATTAATGCTCCTAAAGCATAGCTCTGAACCTCCCTCCCTCCCTTTCCCCTTCCTTCTTTCTTTTTCTTTCTTTTGTTCTCTCTCTCTTCCTTTCCTTCTTTTTTCCTTCCTTCCTGTCTTTCTTTCCTCCTTCCTTCCTGTCTTCCTGTCTTCCTGTCTTCCTTCCTGTCTATCTTTCTTTCTCTTTCTTTCTTTCTTTCTTTCTTTCTTTCTTTCTTTCTTTCTTTCTTTCTTTCTTTCTTTCTTTCTTTCTTTCTTTCTTTCTTTCTTTCTTTCTTTCTTTCTTTCTTTCTTTCTTTCTTTCTTTCTTTCTTTCTTTCTTTCTTTCTTCTTTCAGAACCTGAATACTTTTTCAAAACTATGTACTTTAGGAAAAGTGTTGGGCCAGTCAGGTATGGAGAGTAAAGGAGAAGAGATGGCCCAATGACTGCACTCATTGGTAACCTTGATGACCTATGGGAAGTCCTCCAGTAAATTTGCATATCCAATCTATAGAGAATCTATGGACAAGAATCACACTAAACTACAAGATATGGAGAGTTGAGATCTGTCTCATTGAAAGGAATGTCCACATCAATGAGATCATAGCTTCAATAAGGAAATATTGAAGAAGTATGTATGATTATCAAAATCTTTGGATGATGAGGTTTTTAAAAAATTCTCACCTTCTGTCTTAGATTCAAAACTATGTATTATTGGTTCTAAGGCAGAAGAGTGGTAAAGGCCAAGCAATGAGAGTTAAGTGATTTGCCCAGAATTACACAATTAGGAAGTATCTGAGGTCACATTTGAACCCAAGACCTCTTGTCTCTAGGCCTCACTTTCAACCCATTGAATTAGCTAGCTGCAACCTAGACATCAGAAATCTTTTTTAAAAACTCCGTACTTTCTGTCTTAGAATTGATATTAATTATGAGTTCTAAGGAAAAAGAGCAATAAGGGCTAGGCAATTAAGGTTAAGTGATTTGCCCTGGGTCATACAGCTAGGAAGTATCTGAGGTTGGATTTGAACCCAGGACCTCTCAGCTCCAGATATGGAATGGTAATACTTGAAGGACTAGAACTGTATCATTCTAGAGTAGAGGGATGGGGCTAAAAAAATCCCTCAAACTCAGAATTCTCTGAAGTTGGGATAATGTGCACTCCCTGGGGAGAGGTGTTTTGTTGTTGTTGTTGTTGTTTTATGTCTGCCTAATAGAATATCTGATATTATAGCAGATGCTTAATTAAAGTGTTTGTTAAATTGAATTAGATTAAATTGGGATATCAGGCTCTTCTCTACTCATTGCTGTCTTGAATAAATATTCTACATTTAAATACTAGTTGTAAGTCTATTTGTTTGCAGGAATAAAATCTAACTACTCTCTGGGTTCTTAGCCTAGGGTCCATGGATTTTTTTCTTCTTAAATTTCAAATAATTGGTTTCCTTGATAATCCCATTTATTTTGTCTTATGCATTTAAAAACATTAATTTACCGCTAGGTGGCAAAGTAGATAGAGAGCCAGGCCTGGAGATAGGAGGTCCTGGGTTTAAATCTAGCCTCAGACACTTCCTAGCTGTGTGACCCTGGGCAAGTCACTTAACCTCAGGTGCCTAGCCCTTACCACTCTTCTGCCTTGGTACCAATACATAGTATTGATTCTAAGATAGAAAGTAAGGGTTAAAAAAAAATCATTACTCTTAGAAAGGGTCTACGGACTTCACTAGACTACCCAAAAAAGGTCTGGAACCCTTGTCCTCCAAAGGATAGTTACACTGAGTCCAATTATGTTTTTCTCAGAAAAAATAGCAGGGAAGAGGGAGGCAGAATTAGCCATAGAGAGATCATACAGAATAACTGATTTGTTCCCTATACCTCCCTCAGCACAACCTAGCCTAGATGGAAGGGGTTAGTTCCCTGTACTAGTCTACCCATCCATCTGCCCATCTTCCCTTCTCTTCATCATCTAGTTCCCAGGCTGGGGAAGGCAGTGACTTTTCTATCATAACTTCCTGTTTGGAACTGTGGATGGAGAAGTATGGTTCTTGGAGGGCTCTACCTTTGCCCCTTGCCCTGGAATTCTTGGACATAGAAGTTTCCGGTTTCCGGAAATTTAGTCCTTCCTGGTTAGTATTATTAGACTGTCCTTCCCCATCCCCTTGTCATCCCCCCCCCATTCCTGCCCGGAAGCCAGTGGCCCCCAGAGCCGCTGGGCCCTGTGGCCAGTGTTGGGTCCAACTAAGCTGTGACTATATTTATCACAGCCATTTCTTCAGCTCCAATATTAGGTTACGGTTGTCCTAAAGTCCAGCTCGGCTTGGCCCTTCCTTGCTGACCTACCCTGAAGCCAAAACTATTCAAGCCAGTCATGTGGCAGTGGGCCCTCGGAGGATGAGGAAGGGACTGGGGGTTATTGAGCGTGTCCCAAAATATGGGACCTTCACCTTCCATGGCTTCCGAGATGGCACTCTCCATGCTGCAGCTCTGTCTTTGGGGGTTCTGGGATGGTCTCCTTAGGGACTGCAGAAGGAGAAACATTGAATTAGAAGGGCCAGAGATGGTAAGAGTTGTTGGGGATCCCCTCATCTACTAGAAGAGCCACCTGCTTCCAGCAGAGCCCAACCAAGGATTTTAAGAGGCTGAATACTGGGCCTGGGGATCAGACTAGGAGACAGGGGTATTGTGTCAGGAGGAGGAATTCCTCAGATCAGCCTTGAACTAAATGGATGCCTGTGCACCAACAGAATAATTATACACCGGCATGACATGAGTGGGGCATGAATGAATAGCTCTGGCACTTTTGAATAAACCCTCACACACACCATGAGCTATGGAGGTGGTCCTCTGGGTCAGCTTCAGTTAGGCAGGTGTCCTTCCTCCCCTGTGGCTTTCTATCTCCCCTCCAAAGCTGGACACTTCCCCACCTGACCCTAGTCTGAAGGGACAGGTTACATGACAGGACAGATTGTACCTCTTCTTTATCCAGTCCGCCATTGCAATCCTTCCCCTGGATCAGGTCTCCATCCCCCTCACCACTCTCCAGGGCTGCTTGAGCCTGTAGATCACCAAAGATGAATTGGGGAAGTCTTCCCCTGAACAATAAACCACGTCCTGTTACCTGGAACTTCCCTCTCCTCTTGGCTTAAGAATGAGCAGAAAGATGGGGGCCCCAAGCTTGGGTTGTTCCAATCCATGAAGGATAGTCAACTTTATGACTTGATGATTTTGGATGAATGGAGGGAGAATGGAATTGGCTCTTGTCTTACTTTTATTTCTGTTTTGTTTCTGCTCTTTATGGGTTAAGAATGCAGAGGGAGAGGTATCATTCCTCTGTTCTCCCTATTTAGACCAGCCCCTTCTCCACAGGTCATACATAGCACCAAAGTCTTGATTTTCCAAATAAGACTAATAATACCAGGCACAATCACAAGCTCTAATGAGATGCACTTATGGACCTTTTTGGCCTCGATGACCTAAAGATGTATCCATAGATGGAAAGGATGTTAAAGCTGTTGGAGACCTCAGATCACTTAGCCTAGAGGCTCTTAAGTTTTTTCTTTTCTTTTCCTTTACCTTCTGTCTTTGAATCAATATTGTGTATTAGTTCCAAGGCAGAAGAGTGGTAAGGGCTAGGCAATGGGGTATAAGTGACTTGTCCAGGGTCACACTGATAGGAAGAATCTGAGGTCAAATTTGAAGCCAGGACCTCCTGTCTCCAGACTTGGCTTTCTAACCACTGAGCCACCTAGCTATCCCCTTAACAACCTTACTTTACAGATAAAGTAAAGGAGACTCAGAGAAGGGAAGGGTCATAAATCAATCTTCTTTCCCAGCATCAACATCACCCCACTTTCCCTGTAATATCTTAGACCCAGACCCTCTACTAACTTTCTCTGTCTCTCTTCTCTCTTTCTCCCTCCTTCCCTTCCTCTCTCCCTCTCTCCCTCTCTCCCTCTCTCTCTCTCTCTCTCTCTCTCTCTCTCTCTCTCTCTCTCTCTCTCTCTCTCTCTCTCTCTCTCTCTCTCTGTCTCTCTCTCTGTCTCTCTCTCTCCCCACTTTCTCACCCCCCCAAATCCTTTGCCCCTGGGACCTCCTTGATCACCATCCCACCTAAGAAGAAATGCCAGCCTAGGGAGGTCAGGACCCAGTTCCAACCCCAACACTGACCTGTTCTTCTTGGTGCTTCTTGAGTTTCTCTAACATTTGTTGGAACTCCTCCTCCTTCTCCTGTTCCTCCGCCAGGGTGGCATCATTTTGCTCTGCATAAGCCATTGCCACCACAGCTAGGATGAGGTTGATGAGGTAGAAGGAGCCCAGGAAGATGATGACTACAAAGAATATCATGTAGGTTTTGCCAGCTGCCCGGAGGGTCTGTGGGAATTGGGGAGGAAAGGAGATATCCTGTGACTCCTGCTCCAAGCACGACCTTGCCCACCTGATAACAGTAACTAGGGTACAGTCAACAATAAGAAACCTTAGTGCTCCAATAGCTGAGTCTGGGACCTCATCAATGTGGAGAATGTCCTCTGGTGTGCCTGCCCATCTTATTGGATTCTTTTCCTACTCCCCCCCCCAACCCTTACCTTCCATCTTAGAATCAATACTGGGTATCTGTTCCAAGGCAGAAGAGTGGTAAGAGCTAGGCAATGGGGGTTAAATAACTTGCCCAGCTAGGAAGCGTCTGAGGTCATATTTGAACCCAGGACCTATTGTCTCTGGGCCTGGCTCTCAATCCACTGAGCCACCCAGCTGCCTGTTCTTTTCCTTTTTTTAAAAAATAGATTTTTTTTGTTTTCTATCAACTATATTTTGCCTTGTATCCCTCTTTCTCCTTCCCCCTCCCAGAGAGGTATCCCTATAATGAAGAAGAAAAGAAGAAAATTCAGCAGGACAGATCTGTATCTTGTAAAAACCAAACAACAATGACAAATGCCTGACATCCATTATATTTGCAACATTCTGTCTCTGTGAAACCTTTCCTCCCACCAACTTCTGTAAAGTCATGGAGGGAAGTCCCTTTTTAGTGCTCTTCTTTGGGGTCAAATTTATTCTTTCTTTTTTTAAGCCCTTACCTTTTGTCTTATAATTAATACTGAGTATCAATTGCAAGACAGAAGAGTGGCAAGGACTAGGGATTAAGTGACTTGTCCAGGGTCACACAGCTAGGAAGTGTCTGAGACCAGATTCAAACCTCCTGTCTCCAGACCTGGCTCTCTATCCCTTGAGCCACCTAGCTGCCCAAAGTGCTTCATACATTTTGAAGCACTCTATTTTTCTGGCCGGTGGTAGGTGGCCCAGGGAGTGAGTGGGCAGAACCCTGGTTCTAGACCCAGGTACCACTGAGCCACCTGTGGAACACAGTCAGAAAAATGAATATTTAGAAAGTGCCTTCCAGGCTTTATCTCATTTGAGTCTCACACTCTGAGAATGCAGTCAATTCTGCCCCCATTTTATAGATAAGGCTCAAGGAGACTCTTTGACTTGCTTCTTGCCAATCCACCATATCCCTCCCCTGGCTACTGCTCCCATTACCTCCAGTAAAACTATTAAAGGGGGGGGAGGGCAGCTGGGTAGCTCAGTAGATTGAGAACCAGGCCTAGAGACGGGAGGTCCTAGGTTCAAATCTGTCCTCAGCCACTTCCTAGCTGTGTGACCCTGGGCAAGTCACTTGACCCCCATTGCCTAGCCCTTACCACTCTTCTGCCTTGGAGCCAATACACAGTATTGACTCCAAGATGGAAGGTAAGGGTTTAAATTAAAAAAAAAAAACCAACTATTAAAGGTCTGTGTCACTAGAGGAAAAAGAGAGCCTTCCTTCAGGGGGCCTGAATGAAGCCCAATTCTAGAAGGGAGGCAGAGCAGGAAAAGGCTGACATAAGTAGATATTCAACCCGCCTCACAGGTAAGAAGGCTTGGGGTGAAAACCTGCCGTTGACCCGTAAGCTGGCTGTGTGTCCCTGGGCAACTCACTTAACTCTCAGCCTCTGTCCTTCTGCAAAATGAGAGGTTTGGATCAGATGGCCTCTGTGGTCCCTCCCAGAGATAAATTTGTGTTCTGTGGTCCCCTGACCCCTCAGGTCAGCCCAACACAGTTATCTGCACTCTTCCTTGACAAAAGGTGGACTAGTCCTGCTCCAATTCTCAATCACATCATCCACCTACTCCCAACCATCACACATGATAGGCAGACCTTCAGCTCCTATAAATGTCTCCTTCTATAGGCATTATTCTAGTGCCCATTCACCCCCCCCCCTCAGAATTCCCTGGGAAGAGGGAAGGTGAAAACGAGTGAAGGCAATCAGGCAAGCAACAGGGTCCAAAGAGACAGGAAGGAAAGCTATGGATGTGGATCCTGGGAAAGCCAAGTAGGAAAATAAGTAGGAAATAATCCTCAGGAAGGGAATGAGGGTTGGAAGAGACCAACTGAAAAATAGATGATTTTTTTCTTGGTTTTTCTTGGCTTCAGAGGTCAGAATCAGGTACAAATAGGATAGAAGCTGAAATAAGGCAGATTTCTAGTAGATATAAAGAGAAAATGAAAGATTTAGAGCTAAGAGTAGAATAGAGCTATCTATCCAGGGAGTGAGGTCTCCATCTCTGAGTTTGGATGACCCTTAGCAGGGGATGCCGTAGAGGGACTTTCTATTTAGGTATAGGTTAGACTAGATGACTTCTGAGTCCCTTCCTACTCTGAGGTGCTAGAAAAATCTGGGTCCTAAGAGAATAGTGGTCTTGAGGGCCTGGAAGCAGAGCATACCAGCTGGAAGAGGTTCTCCCAGTAGTCTTGCGTCATGAGTCGGAAGAGGGCAAGGAAGGCCCAGCTGAAGGTGTCATAGCTGGTATAGCCGTAGTTAGGATTCCTGCCTGCCTTTAGGCACTCATAGCCCTCAGGACAGTGCCTAAAAGAGAAGGAAGGAGGTTAACAATGTGTACAGAGGTTGGAAATAACTTCCTCCAGCCTTTCATACTTATATAACCTTTACCAACGACTGAGGGGCTTGTAAGGCTTGTGGTTCCTGAGTTGGGGCATGGAAGAAAGAAGAGGATGAACGGGAACTCTTCCTAGAGTCCTTGTACTTGGGCCAGCGCCTTGGGAGGGCAGGAAGAACTTCTGACTGGTAAAGAGCCTCAGAGAAGGGATGTAGAAAGGAGGAGCCACCTAGGTCTTTGGGCAAGATGAGTCTGAGCTTGGGGGTGCCCATTGGGAGGTTCTATCGCTACCCCTGGGCACCCACATTCTGGCTGGATTATTGCCCCCTTCTCTACGTTTCTTGGCTTCCATCCCTCCATCCCTTCTAACTTTCCCCATTCCTCCCAGCTCAGCATCTCCAGTCCCTGGTAGTTTCCTCCCCTGGGTATCACTCACCCTGCATCAGTGCTGTTCCCACAGAGCAAGGCATCATTGGCTCCCTCCAGGAAATAGAAGTTCCCTTGGTTGAGAGTGAGGGACATCACAGGTCATGGAGGAGGCATGTCACGAACACAAATATGTTGGGGGTGGGGGGTATATATACAAACATACACAAATTCATTACATACAATCATGCTCATAGTCTCTACTTCCCACCCAAGAGGGAGAAAGAGGCTAGGGTTCCTTTGACTGTCCTTTGAGGTCCTGCTGCCTCATCTCCTCCCCAACTCCTTTGCCCATCTCTAATGGCTAACCCAGGTCCCTCTCTTGGTCTAAGTACTTCTTCAAGGAGTAGGACATCAGGGGACAAAAGTGCAGAGGCCCACGTTGCTAGGGAAATACAAGGCAGGTGAGATACCCAGTGAGAAGGAGAGATAAGGACATTTATGGTTCTATGTTGCTGGAGAGATGGACAGAGTTGGTTGTCATTCATAGCAGTTGTGCGCTGAGTTGGCAATATTGAACCACTCCTCCTAGGGGAATACAGGGTTAAGTCTCCAGGAGCTGCTGGTCCCAACATTTATTTTAATTAGCACTTTCCAGAGTGGCTTTCTACACCGATACAGCAAATTTGCCCTTCCTTTTTCTGGATAGACTCTTTTGCTTGTTGATTTGTTGATTCATTGCCATTGAACTCGGGTTGCTCATGTAACATCTAGTTGAGATTGTGGGGAGAGTGGGGAGGAGGGAGAGAATTCAGGGCTCAATATTCTTTGAAAAATATTGGAATCTGTTTTTTACATGTCATTTGGGGAAAAACTTAAATTAAGTTAAAAAGAAAAAAAAGCCAACCACGAACTCACGGCCAATAGAACCATGACTTATGACTGAATGAAACTTATCTCCTCCATGTGATCTTTCCATAAGACATACTGCAGCCTTTTTGAGCCTAGGAACACCACATAGCACTTCAGCACTATAATTAGGGGCCCTTTTAAACAATGAAGTCACCAACAAAAAGTACAAAAATGCAGAAAAACATGGCACCAAACTGTTGCTATTGAATCATTTCAGTGGTGTCTGACTCTTTGTGGCTCCATTTAAGGTTTCTTGGGAAAGATACCAGAGTAGTTTTCCATTTCCGTTTCCAGTTCATTTTACAGAGGAGGAAACTGAGACAAACAGGGCTGAGTGACTTGCCTAGAGCCCTATAACTAGTACGTGTCTAAGGTCAAATTTGGACTTGGCTCTTCCTGACTCCAGGCCCCATGCTCTATCTTCTGTACCATGTAGATGCCTTCAAGGCTAAAAGGGACCACCAAAAGAATCTCAGCTGGGAACATATCCATTGGGCAACTCAAATTTTTTGCTACTCTACATTTCTGGTCACTTACCCTGAGCCTATGAATGACCAAGAAAGCACCTTGAGTATTGATCTTGGGGTTAAAAATAAATTTTGTCAAGTTGACAAATTAATGAATATGGAATTTGTGTATAATAAGGATGACTATGTATACACACATAATATATATACATGTATACATATTTTATAAATATAAATATATTATATGTATATGGAAAATATTTTATATAAATATAATTTACAAATATGGAATCTAAGAATGAAGATGATTGTATATAATATACACACATATACATATTTTATCAACATATAAATATATAATAATATATTATATATAAAAATATTTTATGTAAATATAATTCACAAATATGGAATCTGTGAATGAAGATGACTACATATATGTATATATGTATATACAAATATTTTATATACATATAATTTACAAACATGGAATCTATGAACAAGCATTATTGTGTATATATATATATGCAAAACATATACCTACATGTACACATATTATAGCTATCTATAATATACAGATTTCTCTCTCTGCATGTTGCCATTGCCTGTGAGTGGGTATTTGTATAGACTCTAGATAAATAGAGAAAGCTAGGAGATCAGAGGTTGGGAGAAGAGGATTTTCCTGGAGGTGGGAGGCCAAAAACAGTATAACTAGTATAGGGCCTCTGTCCTAGGGCATTTAATTTGCAGGGCACTGATATGAATTCACTTGGAATTCTTTGGTGCATTGGCATGAATGTCTTTCCCTTCTTTCCATGCCCCCTCCTCCATCCCCATTTCTACCTCTCTGCCCTGCTCCACTTCCCAAAGCATCCTTAAGTCCATGCTCTGGGGTTTCTCCCTCTCCCTGAACCCTCCCACCCTTCCTCACACTCCAGCTAAAGGTCTCTTCTTTCTGGTCACTTACCCCGAGTATAAAAAATTCCTAATTACTGCTCTGGAGGTCGTGCCCTCTCTAAGTGTTCCTCACCTTCATCATTGATGTAGGCATCCCAGTCAAAGGTAAAGTTGCTGTATCCTGTGTCGTTACCAAAACCCGTATCATTGCCGAACACAGTCGTCCCGTTGTCATACCAAGTGTCGTTGATGCCACTGAAGGGGGGTGGCCATTTCACACACTTTTGCCTCAGATTTCCCATAAAGAGCTGCAGCCCAATCAAGGCAAAGACACTCAGGCAAAAGACTGTGAGGATCATCACATCTGACAGCTTCTTCACGGACTGGATCAGTGCCCCTACAATTGTCTTCAGTCCTGGACAAGAAGATGGCAGGGATAGTGGGTACCGTGGAATAGTTTCCCCCTTCTCTCCTTCCCATTCCTGCTGTTGAACTTGCCAAAGTCTGATTCCTGTTCTCTGCATCAATCACCTCTTTCAAGACCCAGCTTAAGGTTTATTCTCTTCATGAAGCCTTTAGATATAAATTCTGACCCACTCCAATTGTTTCCTGGTTTTGTATCTATCTCTTTCATCTTGATTCTCGTAGATCCTAGACTTTGGGGAGGCGAGTCTATCTCATAATAAAAGTTCACATTTATATCATACTCTAAAGTACTTTACATACATAATTTCATTTCCTCTTTACCATAGCCCTATAAGATAGGACCCGTGATTACATCCATTTTACAAAATGAAGCTCAGAGAGTTTAAGTGACAGTCACCTGGGAAGTAAATATCTGATATGGGATTTAAACCCAAAGATTTCCTGATTTCCCTCTATGGTTACCTTCTAGTTCCACCCTTTATATCTTGCTCCTACATCATTATTTACATGCTGTTTCCTCTTTTAGAATGTGAGCTCCTTGAGGGCAGGGACTATTTTAGCTTTTCTTTGAATCCCCATCACTTTAGCACAGTGCCAGGAACACAGTAGGTGTTTAATAATGATTATTGACTGACCAACTTCAAGCCCAGCCTTTTGGACATTGCCACACTTTTTATACTTGATTAAATGCTACTTTAACTCATTCTCTGCTTGGTCAGCAGACTTGCAGGCACCCAGTAGGTCCTTAATTACAAAATAGGGATGATAGCACCTTCTATCCAGTATTGTTGTGAAGATCAAATGAATTAATATTTGTAAAGCACTAGCATTGTGCCTGACACATAGCAGGTGCTTAATAAGTCCTTTCTTCCTTCGTCCCTCCTTTTCTTTCTTCCTTTCTTCCTCCTGCTTTCCTTTCTTCCTTTCCACCCTCCTTCCCTCTCTTTTTCCTTCCTTTCCCCCCTTCCTTCTCTTCCTTTCTTTCTTCTTTCCTTTTCCTTCCTTCCTTCCTCTCTCTTTCTTTTTTCTCCTTCCTTCCTTCCTTCCTTCCTTCCTTCCTTCCTTCCTTCCTTCCTTCCTTCCTTCCTCTTTCTTTCTTTCTTTCTTTCTTTCTTTCTTTCTTTCTTTCTTTCTTTCTTTCTTTCTTTCTTTCTTTCTTTCTTTCTTTCTTTCTTTCTTTCTTTCTTTCTTTCTTTCTTTCTTTCTTTCTTCCCTCCCCTCCCTCCCTCCCTCCTTCCTTCCTTCCTTCCTTCCTTCCTTCCTTCCTTCCTTCCTTCCTTCCTTCCTTCCTTCCTTCCTTCCTTCCTTCCTTCCTTCCTTCCTTCCTTCCTTCCTTCCTTCCTTCTCATCTTTCCTTTTTTTTTCCTTCTTTCCTTAGTTATGGAATCATAGATTTATCAATTTAGAGCCAGACAAGGTCTTATTTCCCCAGTAAAATGTGAGCTCCCTGAGGTCAGGCCTGGCTTATCATTTCTGCTGATGTATCTCCAGCTCTTAGCATAAATACCTTGCACCAAGGGGGAATTAAACAAATTTTTTTTAGAATGAAATGAAGTAGAGATCATCTAATCCAACCACAACATTTTTACAGATGAGGAAACTGAGATCCAGAAAGATGAAGTGACTTATATGAAATCACTTCTTAAGTAACAGAATGGAGATTAGAGCTCAAGTCATCCTATTCCAGACTGATGCTTTTCCACTATACTTCCCAGATTTTTTTGATTAATGGCTGACTGATTGATTTGGAGAGACAATTTGGAGCTGCCTCCTGGTGCTACGCCACAGACAACTGTCAGTCTTTGACAATTCCTAGAAACAGAGAGCACACTCCACACTCTCCTTTAGGTGCAATTCCAATGATTTATCCCTTAAAAAACAAAAACAAAACGAAACAGAAGCCCTTGCCTTCTGTCTTAGAATCAATATTAAATATTAGTTCCAAGGCAGAAGAATGGCTTGGCAATGGGGGTTAAGTGACTTGCCCAGGGTCACACAGCTGGGAAGTGTCTGAGGCCAGTTGAGCCCAGGACCTTCCATCTGCCTGCCTGACTCTAGCTACTGAGTCACCCAGCTGTCCTTTGTGCTATGCTTTAACCAAGTAGCCATGCAACAGCTCTGATGTTGCCTACTTTTCTCCCTCTCTGTTCATAGATGACTTTTTCTACCCTGTGTAGAAAAAGGTCTAAGTACCTCGTGATGAATGGGAGTCTGCTTTCCTATGACCTTAAGCATAGTCACTCTGAGAAAATGTCCTCGGTCTGCAGTGTCTTGTTCAAGTACTAAGGCCTGAGGTAGAACAGCAGGCAGGGAGGGAACAGAAAGTAGGCAAGGAAATGCTTCTCAGGCCTAGAAGATGGGGTGGAAGCCGGTCCAAGCATAGGGATGTATTTGTGTCAGGAATGGGTTGACTCTTCTTCAAAAATACAGGCAGCTAGGCGTCACAATGGCTAGAGCATTGGACTTACAGCCGGGAGGGTGTAAGTTCAAAACTAGCCTCAGATACTTACTAGCTGTGTGTGACCCTGGGCAAGTCTCTTCACTTCTGTTTGCCTCAGTTAAATGGGTACAATAGGAGCTTCTATCTTCCAGGATTGTTATGAGACAATATATTTGGCAACTAGGTAGCATAGGGGGTAGATCACTGAACTTGAAGTAGAAAAGTCCTAAATTCAAGTCTGGCCTCTGGCTTTATTAGTTGTGTGACCCTGGACAAGTCACTTAACCTCTGTTTGCCCCAGTTTCTTCATATGTAAAATGAGAACAATAATAGCATCTATCTCCTAGGGTTGTTGTGAGGGTAAAATGAGATAATATTTTGTAAAGTGCTTTGAAAACTTTAAAGAGCCATATAAATGCTAGCCATTATCATGATCATTTTTATTATCATTGACACCCTTTAATACCTGGGATGACTGTTATGGTCTTCAAGGCTCGAAGCACACGGAAGGTCCTCAGGGCTGAGATGTTGCCCATGTCCACAAATTCTGTCAGGTATCTGAGGGAAAGGGAGGGAAAGTATTCATGCCAGAACCTTGGGAGGGGTGGAAGGCAGGGGGAAGGGGGGTGAGTAGCAGAGGGCACTCAGTTAAGCCTCCCAAATTAACTACAGCAATATAACACAAGGATCATTCGCTATGACCAGGTGGGATTTATACCATGAATGCAAGGCTGGTTTACTATTAAGAAAAACCATCAGCATAATTGGCCATATCAGTAATCAAACTAACAGAAGTCACAGGGTTATTTCAATAGATATAACAACAATACAACACCCATTCTAATTAAAAACACTAGAAAGAACAGGAATAAATGGGCCATTGCTTAAAACGATAAGTAGTATCTACCTAAAGCCTTCAGCAAGTATCATCTCTAATGGGGATAAGTTAGAAACCTTCCTAATAAAATCAGTGGTAAGGCAAGGATGTCCATTATCACCACTACTATTTAATATTGTACTAGAAATGCTAGTTTTAGCAATAAGAAAAGAAAAAGAAAATGAAGGAATTAAAGCGGGCAATGAGGAAACTAAACCATCACTCTTTGCAGGTGATATGATGGTATGCTTGGAGATCCCTAGAGAATCAACTGAAAAACTAGTGGAAATAATTAGCAACTTTAGCAAAGTTGCAGGATACAAAATAAACCCACATAAATCACCAGCATTTCTATTTGCCATCAACAGAGTCCAAAAGCAAGAGAGAGAAAAAGAAATTCCATTTAAAATATCTATAGACAACATAATATTGAACATAGGTTTTCTGACTCCAAAAGCAAGGCTTACTGTGTAAACTATATTACACTATAATACATACATATATATAATACTTAAACTATACTGATCCTCCATTCCTTAGGATCTACCCACATGCTGAAAGATCATACTATTCAGGACTCCTGGGTTCCCATTCTCTCACTTCCCTAAGTTAGCATCTCCCTGAATTGAGTTTCCCACACTCTCTGGACCCTTTCCCTGATACCCCCCAGGCTTCCCCTTACGCCATCATGATGACGCTAAAGTCTAGCCAGTTCCAGGGGTCCCGGAGGAATGTGAAATCATCAATGCAGAAGCCTCTGGAAAGCATCTTGATGAGGGACTCAAAGGTGTAGATTCCTGTAAAGGTGTACCTGGGAGGAAGAGTGAAATTGAGAGTGAGGGAAGAGCCATAACTAGGGCAGAACCATAAAATGGAACTCTCCCCCCCCCCCCCCCCAATGGTCCTAGGACACACACTTCCTTCCCTACGTGATGCTGCATCCTGGATGGTGACAGCCTTATTTTGGAGTACTCTGCTTTCTTCCTCTGGCAACCTTACACCAGGTAAACCTTCCCTCCGTCCCTCTCTCCCTCCCCACCCAAGCCTCTTGCCCCAGGTGCAAACATTTTTAGTTATAGCTTTGGGTGAGGGTATATGTGTATGGGAGTTGGGATGGGGTAGGCTTATGATGGATGGTTGGGTGTTGGTGTAATTATATGGGTGGAAGAGGTGGGAAACGGAGAGCAATGAAAATAGAGGTAACATGTATGACTCTGGAAGAGTGAAGGGGACAAAGTCATAGAAGTCTAGGAATATTAAGGATGTTTCTCTTCAAGGGATGAGGCTGACAACACCAGAACGGGTCTTTCCCAGGAAACAAAAGGGGTGTTAAGGACAAACACAATGTTTAGCTGCATCCCAGGGAGGAGAGGGACAGTGGTGAAGTTTGCCTCCCACATTTCCCATGTAGAGGGACTACATCTATAATTTTATTGGTGTGGGGAACTTCCTTCGACCAATGAACCTTCTTTGCAACTTATAGTTCTAGAGAGTTTCTAGAGCACTTAGAAATTAAGTGACTGCCCAGACAGCACATCCAGAATGTCAGAGGCAGGATCTGAACCCAGGTCTTCCTTTTTCTGAAGCTAGCCCTTTGCCCACTGTATCACACTCCTGTGGATAAAGGTTTTGGTGAAATGAAGGGATGTACCCGGAGGGAAGTGTCCTGAGGGTCATGTGTGAGAAGTGTAAAGGAACCATGCGTGTGTGAGACTTACTCAACATTTTTGGACCAGGGTGGAGGGTTATTCATGGTCATGAACACACAGTTCGCCAGGATGGTAATCATGATGAATAAGCTGAACAGCGTTAGGAAGGGGGAAGGGTTAAGGAAAGTTTAAGAGGAAACAGAGGCAGAGAGAAAAGGCAAGGAGCTCCCATAGTCAACATTTTATATTCCTCTGACTAGATGTACCTTCCCATAGCCTCCTCCCTTTCCTGTCTCTTCCTTCGTTAGCCCTCAAGCCCAGAGGCCCCCATCCCCATTCTGGGAAGGATATGAGTGGATGAGCACCTTGATGGCCCCACGCCTTATCATACTGAAGGGGCTCAGCATATACAAGGCTGGAGTGGCAGAGAATCGGAAAATGGCCTTCCCCTTGTTCAACACGATGAAGGTCTGAGAGACAGAGATCAAGAGATAGAGAGATATAGAAACAGAAACTGAGAGATGAGAAAATACAGTGAGAGATACTGCTAGTCAGAGGTTTAGAGAGATATTGAGTAAAATAGATCCAGACAGGGCAAGAGGGAGACAGAAACAGACTATGACAAGGCACAAAGAAGAAACAGTGACAGGGACCATAAAAGAGGCAAAGAGATAGATATGGAAAAACAGAGAAAGGGAAAGAGATGAAGAGACAGAAACATACAATCAGAGGCTATAAAATAAAGAGAGAAGTAGAAGGCGATCCACTGGTCAAAAGAGATAGAGGGAGCAAGGGCCACAGAGACAAAAGGATTGAAATACACCAAGAGGCAGAGATACAGAGATACAGGACGGAGACCTTCTTGTCGCTGTAGTAGGGATCCAGATCCTCCAGGGGGGTGCCAATGACCTCAGGTGGGGGGTCGCCATAGATGAGGGGCAGATTCTTCCCAGCTTCCAGGTCACTTCGTGGCTTCCTCTCAGGCTCCTCAATCTCAAGCTTCTTGTTCCGAAGGAGTCTTGCCTCCTCTTCTATTGCCCTTTTCTCTATGGCCTGCAGGGACTCAGGAGTGAAAGGACGCAGGCAATGGGGTCCAGGAGGCATAAGTATGGGCTCAGGTGGGCTTGCCATCCTCTCATCCTGTGATCAGGAGCCAGGGAGGGTGGGCAGGACCAGAGCAGCTGCAATAAATGCCCCCCCAGAGCCAGAGATCACTGGGACCATTCCCAGGCCAGTGGCCACCCAATGTCCACTTACTGAAACCAAGTGCTTTTCTAGAGCTCATCCCTTGAGCAATACCAGGTCTGCCCCAAAGTCCCCCCCCCACCTTGGAACAGATAGAGCCCAACACAACCTTCCTCCTTATGAGAACTTAACTAATGAACCCACCACAGGATGGCCCTGAGCAGAGCCTGGAAGTAAAAGGGTAATCCCAGTTTACAAGATCAATAGAATAGGAACAAGTGAATGTATATGTATATCTAGAAATGTGTGTGAGTGTATATGTATGTAAATGTATATGCATGTTTGTATGTATGTGTGTTTTTGTATGTGTGTGTGTTGCCAGTACAGACTCACAGCAAATCTTCTGATGGGTTTCAGTGCACCAGAGCCATCATTCTCTTCAAATGCTTCTTGGGGTCAAGCACTCGTAGAGTTGTTCAGAATAAGTCTCCTGAGGAAAAAGCATCATACAACATCTTTGTAGGTTTTTCTCCATGGAGAAACCCACCTACTCTTCCAACGGGAAGCAGAGATTAGGGAGGAAGCAGAAACAGGGTGGGAAATCAGGGAGTGAGCCACGTTGGTGGAAATCTGGGGGCTTGGGTAAGGAGAAAGTACTCAGTGAGGAAGCCAAAGAAAAGGAGAATTGTCGGATCATAGATTTGTAGGATCATAGAGGGCCAAAAGGACCTCTTTTTGCAGATGAAGAAAGAGGGGAGGGGCTAAAAATGATGTGCCCCTGATTAAATATAGGCACAATGGAGGCTTCCCACCCCCTAGAGAAATTGTATTCCACTAGGATCTTGGAAGAAGGAAAGAGGTTCTCTGAACTCAGACTCTGCATTGTGCCCTGGTCACTTCTTGGTTCAAGGTGGTCCAATGGTCTACACTCCCCTACACCTTTTTAAGGACCATCTGGCTGATGAGGTCCTACCCCAGGTAGGATATCTGGTTCTTTTATATCTAGCCACTCCTCCACAGACTCCTCCATACTTTCATATCCAACTTCTTGTTAAAGTGAAAGAATATTCGACTCCCCCTACACCATACACAGTGGTAGCCCTGAAAAAAAGGTCATCTAGACACAGTCAAGGTAGGGCACATGAAGACACAACCAGCCACACATGTAAACTCACTCAAAAAGCTGTAATCAGTCATGGTTGAGTTGGGGAGAGGCGGAGATACCCAAGACTTGGATGCCATAGTTTGGGCCATTCCCCAGGAATGATCAGAGCATCATAGATTTTAAGCTTTAAGGGAGCTTAAAGGCCATCTAAGGATTCAAGGGTTCCCAAACTGATGGGGAGGCAGTTAAATCAGTCAATCAAGAAGCATCTATCAGGTGCCCAGCCCTGTGCTAGGTCCTGGGCAACGAGGAGGGAGTGTTTCAGGATGGGGATATAGGGTTCAGGTAGAGTGTTGCAGAAGAATCTCTTCACTAATCTAGAAATCCTGTGATGCCTGGAAAGAACACTAATTGTGTGCGCATGCGTGTGTGTATGTGTGTGTGTGCGTGTGTTACATGCACACAAATACAAACCAGAATGAGACACATGTGAACACAATCATACATGGACACTAGCCAACCCAGAGAGAGATACTGAGAAACACAATCACATAGTGAAACATGTGGAAGGAAACACAACAGAATGAGGTAGATATTGCTATAGTCATATGTCCACGGAGATCCATAAACACGGATCCAGTCCACCAGGGGTGCCCAGCCTGGCATACACATACTTCTAGGGGGTTCTAAGAAGTTTGTCAAAAGGGTTCAGGAAGTATTTGGTAAATACTGAGGTTGATGTGCTATGATGTGATACATGCCTCAAGACATGATGTAACATGGCCAGATTTAATATGAATAACATAGTTTGTTTTTGTTCAATCATTTTTCAGTCATTATCAGACTCTTTGTGAACCCCTTTGGGGTTTTCTTGGTAAAGATACTGAACTAGTTTGCCATTTCCTTTTCCAGCTCACTTTACTGATCAGGAAACTAAGGCAAACATGGTTAACTGACTGGCACAGGATCACACAGCTAGAAAGTGTTTGAGGTCAGATTTGAACTCAGGAAGAGGAGTCTTTCTGACTCCAAGCCTGGCACTCTATCCACTGTGCCACCTAGCTGTCCATATGATCTAATGGTAGAATATAGTGTAATAATTTAGTATAGTAAAGCACAGCATAGAATAATATAACATGACATAATGTGATATGCCATGATATAATACAACAATATATCATAGCATAAGGTGATGTGCTGTGATATAATATATCATAATATAGCTTAATATGGTATCATTTAGTAGACTAGAACAGAACAGAATGGAATAGAATAGAATATTCCAGAAACTCTGAATTAATTTCCAATCAAGTTACAAAATTTTTAGTTTCCTTATAAAAGAAAAATTAATCATTTCATTTTATTTCTTTTGTGCATATCCATGATAAACTTTAGAACCACTTTTCTTTTTCCTAAATATTTTCTAATTTCCTAAAAATTTCCTAAAAAAACCCTATTTCCTAAATATTAATATTTAATAAAGGGCACAAGAGGGTTTACTAAAAAGTCAAAGAGAATGGAGACCAAAAAAAATGTTGGGGAGCTCTTATAAAATACCGAGAGAAAAAAGAGCTTGACCCAAAGAGAAACACAACAGGACCTCACGCACACACAGGCTCACAAAACTGGCTCCATGGAAGCATGGACACTCCCTTCCTGGTTGTGATCAACAGGCTGGGAGGGACAGTCCCTGAGGTCATTGGGCTGGACTGGCCACAAACCCTCCCAACAGCCCTGGCTCCTTCAGCTTTCTCCCAGGCTCACACAAGGAGTCGGGTTTCCATGGCATGATGACTCAACTCATTCTTCCAGAAGAGAGAGAAGGGTGAGAAGGCAAGAAGATGAGGCTGAGAGTGGAGAATCCCTTAGCTAAACAGACACCTCTATCAAATGTACCCCATCGTATCCCAGTGATACAGGCTTCTTACAGTCACTTACTTTACCAGAACCTTCTTATCCTTACACTATCTATCACCTGCCCACACAACTATTCTCCCATTATAGCCACCATCACTGCCTCATATACACTCACATGCATGCCCCTACATCTCGCCCCCAAGATGGTCCCATCACAAGCACATCTTGCCTTGGAGCTGGATTATAACCATGGAAAATAATTTTGAACAGCAAGATTGCCCTAGAGGGACTCCTGTCACCACAGCATGATATTTAAGGAACTAGAAAATGAGAACTGTGACAGCAGCTCCCGTTGCATCAATTCTTCTTGTCATGGATCATCTCCATCCCTCATTCATGTAGTGCTCCAAGATGGGATGATCTCCCAAATTCAGAGAAGTTCAGTTAAGATAACCAAAGCCTCATATGACAGGAAAGAGACTCAAGGAACAGAGACAGAGAGGGAAGAAAGTACCCCAGTGTTCAATGGTTCTCAAAACTTTTTGTTTCATGGACAAGACTGGGTGGCAAACAGTCCACTCCCTTCTGTGCTATTCATGGCTTGATGGAACTTGTCTTTCCTACTTTGGGGAATGGGGCAGTGAGGTGGCTTAGTGGATAGTGGATAGAATGCTGGGCCTGGAGTCAGGAAGACTCATTCTTGTGAGTTCAAATCTGGCCTCAGACACGAGTTGGGTGACCCTTGGCAAGACTCTTAACCTTTTCTGCCTCAGTTTCCTCATCTGTAAAACAAGCTAGAGACAGAAATGACAAACCACTCCAACATCTTTGCCAAGAAAACTCCAAATGGGGTCATGAAGAGTCAGACACAACTGAAAAATGACTTGAACAACATCTATATCATTCATATCCCTAACTGTGGGCTGGGAAGTATTTCTTCCCCTGGCCCTTTATCCTTCTTTCTCTACATTGTCTTTTGGTGATCTCACCAGCTCCCATGAGTATGCTTATCATTTCTATATAGATAATTCATCTATCTATATACATATTGAGCCCTAGCATTTACTTCAAACTTCAAGTGTTCATCGCCAACTGTCTTTTTTTTTTTAAACCTTTACCTTCTGCCTTAGTTTCAACTCTAAGACAGCAGGGCAAGGGCTAGGCAATGGGGGTGAAGTGACTTGCCCAGGGTCACACATACTACTAAGAAGTTTCTGAGGACAGAATTGAACTCAGGACCTCCCCTCTCTAGGCCTGACTCTATATCTACTGAGCTACCTCACTGATCCTGCTGATAGCTCTCTTTAATTATTTGAAGAGCTGAAGTGGGGGAAGAAGAATTAGATTTGTTCTACTTGACTCTGTAGCCTAGCAGACCCTTGTTTGTGTTATGGACTTCTTGGACAGTCTGATGATGACATTTATGGATCTCTTCTAAGAATCATTTCTTAAATGCATAAAACAACTAGATTCCTTTCCTCAAGTTTCCATTCTAATCTATTCTTTGGAAGTTGCCAAGATGATTTTTTTTCCTTTCTTTTCTTTTTCTTTTTTTTTTTAAACCCTTACCTTCTGCCTTAGAACCAATACTATGTGTTGGTTCCAAGACAGAAGAGCAGAAAAGGCTATGCAAAGGGGATTCAGTGACTTGCCCAGGAATCACACAGCTAGGAAGTATCTGAGGTCAAATTTGAACCCAGGACCTCCTGTTTCTAGGCCTGGTCTCTATCCACTGAGCAACCCAGCTGCCCCCTGTTTTTTTTTTCTAAAACATAGATCTGATCATGGTTCTTGCCCCCACCCCCTCTCACCCACCCAATGATCTCCAGCGGCTCCCTAGTAGATCCAGGATCAAACAGAAACCCTCTGCTTGGCATTTAAAGCTTTTCCAGACACTGACTTCTCATTCTTGGACACACATAACCCTCTAACTCCTGTCTCAACGCCTTTGGCCTGGCTGTCTCCCAGGCCTGGAATACTCTGCCCCCTCACCTCCGCTTCTTAGCTTTCCTGTCTTCCTTCAAGTCAGCTCAAATCTCACCTTCTGCAGGAGGCCTTTCCTGATTCTCCCCAGCTGCTGATGTCTTTCCCTCTCCGATTACCCTCCATCTATTCTGAATATATCTTGTGATTACTTAGTTATTTACATGTTGTTTCCCTTGTTAGAATGTAAGATCCTTGAGAGTAGAAACTTTTTTTTGGTGAGGGAGAGGCTCTCTTTGTTCCCTCAGGGCTTAGCACATGTTAAACATTTAATAAATGCTTGTTGACTGACTGAGTAATGAATTCTACTCACACAGATACTTTTGTACTTCATCACCCCTCATCTAGATTAATAATTAATCTTACTGCTTCAAGTCTTTCACCACTTCTGTCCATCCTGCATATAGCTGCTAAGGGAATTTTCTCCAAGTACAGATCTGACCATGTCACTCCCTTACTTTTATAAACTCCAATGGCTCCCTATTACCTCTGGGAGAAAATAGAAATTCTTCTTTTTAACTTCCTTCCTTCCTTCCTTCCTTCCTTCCTTCCTTCCTTCCTTCCTTCCTTCCTTCCTTCCTTCCTTCCTTCCTTCCTTCCTTCCTTCCTTCCTTTTTTCATTGGCTATTTTCCATATCTGGAATTGTCTCCCTCCTTGTTGATGCTTCTTGGCTTCCTTCAGGAAACCTTCTTTCTTTCATTTTCTGCAAGAAGCATTTCCCAGTTCCCCTTTACCTAATGACTTCACTTTGAGATTAGCTCTGATTTATCCTGTATATATCTGAGGCAGCCATGGAAGGAAGGAAGGAAGGAAGGAAGGAAGGAAGGAAGGAAGGAAGGAAGGAAGGAAGGAAGGAAGGAAGGAAGGAAGAAAGAAAGAAAGAAAGAAAGAAAGAAAGAAAGAAAGAAAGAAAGAAAGAAAGAAAGAAAGAAAGAAAGAAAGAAAGAAAGAAAGAAAGAAAGAAAGAAAGAAAGAAAGAAAGAAAAAAGGAAGGAAGAAAAAAGGAAGGAAGAAAAAAGGAAGGAAGGAAGGAAGAGAGAGAAAGAGAGAGAGAGAAAGAAAGAAAGGAAGGAAGAAAGAAAGAAGAAAAGGAAGGAAAGAAGAAAACAAGAAGAAAAGAAAATACCTGTTAGTAAGAGAAAGCAAGTGAGAGAGTGTAATATCATTAGCATCCAGCCACTTATCTATAAAAACAATTCAAGCACAGGATTCTGGATCAATGTTTCTACCTCCATATAAGGACAGAACTTTTTTGGGGGGGAGGTTTTGGGGGGAGAATGGTGGGGGTAGGATATGTGGGTGGTGGTTTGGCAGCATTGTTTCTATGATTAGAGCTTGGGCCCAGCTGAGGAGTACAGGGAAGTCATTTTAGTAAAAACATCCCTAGGGAGATAAGCAAGAAGGCCAAGGCAAATGACACTGATGGGAGATCCCCCCAGCCTCATATAGCTACACAGGTGAAATATGATTTAGACGAACACTAAAAGGATCCTCATGTGGCACCCCACCGAAGTAGGCTTGACAATCTCCAGAAGTGCCCTTATCTGACAGCATGTGCTGTGTCTGTGTAGGAAGATGTGACTTAATTGGCTGAGAGATTTCTGAGAGACAGACTATGAGGAGAGAGAAGGAACAGTCTTTAAATGATGACTAGGATGCCCCCAGAACATGCTGGAAGGGGCCAACACTCATCTCTCCTTTGATGCTCCACACCTAAAACTCCAGAGATTACTAAGAGTGGAATTGTTTTCTCCAAGATCGAGTTGAAATTTCATCTCATTCTCAGGTTGCAGAACTGCACTTCTTCCTCTTCCCCTCATTTTACTAAATCTGTTCTGCTTCCCCAATTACTCTTGCACTGCTTACTTCAAGAGATATGTTTGTCCACATCTGTGACAGCCTTTTGAATAATAAGCATAACAAGCATTTGATAGGAGGGAAGTTAAATTTGTTTAGTTTAAGCTGATTTGCCTCCAGATGTGAGCTAGGATTCTTCTACTGGAGTGAATAGGAAAAGTATCTTTTATCCTGGACTCTTCCCCACCCCAAATTGTATGCCCAAACTGAAAATATATGGTGTGCAATAGATTACTTCTATGCTCCAGTCCCATGCCCTGCTTGGAGATAGGAGAATGATTGCTCCCTTCCTTCCCACAACAAAGGTGAAACTCTAAGTTGTTAGATGGAACATTCCAGCGATATAAATTCTTGTCACATGGATATTTCTTAATCTATAAATACTTATTATACATGCCATATATATTACACTTCCTTAACAGGATCAAGAACACAACTATAATAGTTACAAGTCTTGCCAGAAGCTATGTTACCAATGGAAAAGAAACAGCATAAGAAAATTACTGGGGTTTACTGCCTGTCTTCTTTCCTAAAAAATCCAGAATTCTTTCTAGAGCTTGCTTAGTTCCTTGGAGCTACAAGGTCTGTTGTTGATTACAGATCCTCCTCCTCCTCTGGCCAAAGCCTTCTAAGCCTTCCCATCAAAATATTTTACTTAACTATAGTTTCTCATTTTTATTTTTCAAGTAACAAGCACTTTTTTTATTGGTTCCAAGACAGAAGAGCAGTAAAGGCTAGATAATTGGGTTTAAGTGACCTGCCCAAGGTCACCCAGCTAGGAAATGTCTGAGACCATACTTGAACCCATCTCTAGGTCTGATTCTCAATCCACTGAGCCATCCAGCTCCTTTTAACAAATGGTTTTTTTTTTCATTAATCTATTTCTTTCATTATCCCCACCCCCGCTTTTGAGCAAATTGTAAAACAACGAACCTAAAAAAACAAAATAAAACAAATTCCTCAATTCATATTCTACGTCGTCCAACAAGTTCCATCTGTTATCCATGGCTGAAAATGTATGCCTCTTTCTGAATTTTAAGGTTTTATCACCCCTCAGGAGTTGAGTTTCATCTTCATTCTTCTGGATTTTTGGTTTATCATCGCAGCAATCAATTCTAAAGTCTTTTACCTATCAGTATTACTTTTTTTATTCTCGGAATTCAGATCAAAGCATATGATTTTCACTTTAATTTATTTGTATTTTTATTTTGGGGTTTGGATTTTATATGATTATCACAACAATGACCAATCAAATCACTTACCATGTCAGGGATGGGGGAGAGAAAGGAGAGAGAGAGAAAATTTATAGTTTAAAAAATGTTGAAAACATATGTTGACTATTGTTATTACACACAACAGGGAAAATGAAAGGCAATATCCCCTCCACATCATGAGGGTTAGGGGGTGTAGAGCCCCCATGGTCTGGAAAATCTATGTCAAGTTTTTTGGTTCTCCCTTTGTAATAGAGAAGTCTGAAAGTTCTCTTTTCCTTTTATGGGGTGTTTATAGTGCCTTATTATAAAATTTGAGTTAAGTATTTGGTCATAGTCTATTTCATGCATTTCTGAGTTTTTAAACATTTTCTGTGTCATCTGCTGGCCTTCACATGTTATCTTCAGCTTCCAGAAAACTCCTCCCCTCCCCCCACCAAATTCCAGCCAGTGAGCTTGACTTTGACTCCAATAAGAAATGTAGAACATGGTAACATCACTAAAAGCAAATTTGGCTTCCTCAAAAACAAGTCATGTCATGCCAGACTAACCTCATTTTGTTTTTGGACCAGAAGCAAGACTCATAGATCAGGGGAATGTCATAATAATAGACTTAGGTTTGAGCAAAATATTTAACAAAATCCTTCATGCTATCATGGTGGACAAGACAAAAAGATATGGGCTGACTAAGAAACATGGCTCTATAAAGGCAGTGTGGGACAGTGGAAAGAGGGCTAGACTGATATAATGCCTCACTAAATCCCATCCTCAGATGCTCTACTCATTCACTCCTTAAGACAACACCTCCCCACTCCGCAACCCCATATACACATATACAGCACAGTTCACTAACTTGCCTCCCTGGCTTCCCAATAATTTGGAAGTGGAAGGAACTTTAGAGGCAACTAGGTCCAGGTCTCTCATTTTACAGATGAAGAAACTGAGGCCCAGAGATGGCTTTCCCAGGATTTTATAGCTAGTAAATGTCTAGATCAGGATTTGAACTCAAGTCTTTCTGAGTCCAAATACAACATTCTATCCACTGTGCTACCTAGGAAATCTATTTCATAAATACAGGATTGGAAAAGACTAACCAGAGAATAGTTCTTGTAAGAAAGATTGGGGATTTTTAGTATCTATAAACTCAATACAAAACAATAATGTGACATAGAGTCAAAAAAGCAAACTTTGAGGCTACATATATTAATAGAAATATAATATTCAGAATATGGGAAAGATGAGGAAGAGGAGGAGGAGGAGGAGGAGGAGGAGGAAGAAGAAGAAGAAGAAGAAGAAGAAGAAGAAGAAGAAGAAGAAGAAGAAGAAGAAGAAGAAGAAGAAGAAGAAGAAGAAGAAGAAGAAGAAGAAGAAGAAGAAGAAGAAGAAGAAGAAGAAGAAGAAGAAGAAGAAGAAGAAGAAGAAGAAGAAGAAGAAGAAGAAGAAGAAGAAGAAGAAGAAGAAGAAACAGGAAGGAAGAGAAAGAAAGGAAGGAAGGGAGAGAGGAAGGAAAGAAGGAAGGAAGAATTTGGTGGGAAGACTATTTCTGCTCTACTGTTACCTAGAGTTTTGTTTTCAGCTTGGAGATATTACATTTTGGTGGTGGTGGAGGGGGGGAGGTTGAGATTGATAATCTTTTTTTATCCAAAGCAGAACAATCAGATTTATGAGAGGATTGAAGAATATACTCTATAGGAAAACTCTGTAAAAGGAACTAAGGCTATTTAGGCCAAAGAAGAGAAGATTGAGGGAGGATCCAGAATAGTCTTCAAGAATCTGAAAGGCTATTACGGAGAGGAAAGTCTAGACTGGGAAGAACCAGGAGCAATGGTAAAACCTGAAGAAACCCCAAAGTAAGGGAAAACTTTCTCATAATTGGAATTAGAGATGTAAGGAAGTTCAGAGAACATGGAATCCAACTTCCTCATTTTACAGGATGAGGAAACTGAGGCCCAGAAAGATTAAGTGACTTGCTAAAGATCACAGAATCAAATATTCCCATCTGGTTTCATTGACCCCAAATCCAATGTTCTTTCTACTATATTAACACTTTCACTACCAACTAAATTAGTCTTATCCAATCCAGCCATCAATCCACAGTGCAATAAAAGCAACCATTTAATAAGTGTCTACTATGTGCTATGAATACATAGACAAAGATGAAAGAATCTCTGCCCTCAAGGAGCTTATATTCTAGAGGAGGATATCAAATGTAAACAGGTATATATACACATATATATAACCTATGCATATACATATATATGTATGGGTATATGTATATATGTATATATATACATATATGTATTCTTAACTTGCAGCCCATTATGGTTTTTTCCTTTGTGATCTTATGAATTTTTATGCATTTAAAAATATTCTTCAACATAAGCTCTGTCAGATTGCCAAAGAGATCCATGACACAAAGATGGTAGAACCCTGGAGAGGAGGTAACATCTAAGTTAAAAGAAGGACTTCAAAAGGAGTCCCAGGGATGACTATTTGCTGGGCATGAGGGAGAGAGAATTGGCCCATAGAAGTCTTTTCCAGCTCCTTAAATTCTTATTAAATCCTTAAATTAAATTATACTGCTTTAATTTTCCAATTACTTTACCTGAGAGCCTCTTGTTTACACATTATGCCATGATCCCTTTTATTAGTTGTTTTCAAATATGTCTTACTAGAGTGTGAGCTCCCTCAGAGCAGAGTTGTGAGCATAGCTCTTTGTATTCTGAATGCCTGGCACATTTCCTAGCTAGGTGGTGCAGCTTGGAGGCCGAGTTCAAATCTAACCTCAGACACTTATCCCAGATTGAGTCATGAAGAGTTGGACATGACTGAAATGACTGAGCATCATAAGGGTTGACTGTGTGGAGTTACAAGGCTAGGATTCTATGAAGAAATAAGGTCAAAGTAGACTTGGTCTTTTCCTTTTGAGAGTTTTATTGTTTAAAAGGGAAAGAGCACAGCAATGCAGATAACTATAAATCGCAATATTACATGATAAGTGCCTTAGTTGCAATGACAAAGCAATAGTTCAAAAGGCTGAAGACTAAGAAGGTCACCCTCCTCTTGCCTCAGAAGTGACTAACTTAAAATGCTGAATGAGACCTAACCTGACCAATGTAGGAATTTATTTTGTTGGACTATGTTATAAGAATTCTTCCTCCATTCCTTTCTTCCTCCTTCTCTTCTCTTCTTTCTTTCTCTTCCTTCTTTCCTTTCTTCTCTCTCCCCCTTCCTTTTCTTTCTTTCTCTCCCTCTCTCCCTCCCTTCTTCTCTTCCTTACTCCATCCCTCCCTCCCTCTCGTTTTTCTTTCTTCCCTTCTGCTGTTCCTTCCTCCTTTCTCAGTGAGGAGCAGTGGGAAGGACTGATTATAAATGCTTATAAAATAAGTAGATTTATTTTTTCAAA
Organism: Monodelphis domestica; assembly: GCF_027887165.1. Classification (NCBI taxonomy): domain Eukaryota; kingdom Metazoa; phylum Chordata; class Mammalia; order Didelphimorphia; family Didelphidae; genus Monodelphis; species Monodelphis domestica. Next base: position 210,251,911 of record NC_077228.1, read on the forward strand.
TACATTACAACCAAGATTAGAAGGGAAGAAAAAAACTGAGAAAAAATCTAAATCAATTTTCTCTGATACAATTTGGTAATGGCTGAACAAATTATGGTGTGTGTATGTCATGGAATACTAACATGCCATGAGAAATAATGAAAAACGATTGTTTTAAATTAAAAAGGTTTTGTATAAACAAAACCAATGTAACCAAGATTAGAAGGAAAGCAGCAAAGTGAGGGGGGGGGGAATTTTTTAACAAATTTCTCTGATAACAGTCTCATCTCTCAAATATATAAAGAACTAAGTCAAATTTATAAGAATTCAAGTCATTCCCCAATTGATAAATGGTCAAAGGATATGAATAAGCAGTTTTCAGATGAAGAAATCAAAGCTATCAATAATCATATGAAAAAATGTTCTAAATCCTTCTTGATTAGAGAAATGTAAATCAAAACAACTCTGAGGTATCACTGCACACCTAGCAGATTGGCCAATAGGACAGAAAGGAAAATGATAAATGTTGGAGGGGATGTGGCAAAATCAGGACACTAATGCATTGCTGGTGGAGTTGTGAATTGATCCAACCATTTTGGAAGGCAATTTGGAACTATGCCCAAAGGACTATAAAAGAATGCATACCTTTTGATCCAATAATACCACTACTGGTCTGTATCCCAAAGAGATTATTTTTTAAGTGGGAAAGGACTTGTTTGTACAAAAATATTTCTAGCTGCTCTCTTTGAGGTGGCAAAGAATTGGAAACTAAAGAGATGCCATCAATTGGGGAATGACTGAACCAATTGTGGTGTATGATGGTGAAGTATTATGTTGTAAGGAGTGATGAACAGGATGATTTCAGAAAAAGCTGGAAAGACCTTCATGAACTGATGCAGAGTGAAATGAACAGAACCAGGAGAACATTGTACACAGTAACAGCAATATTGTACAATGATCAACTGTGAAAGACTGAGCTACTTTCAGCAATACAATGATCCAAGACAGTTCTGAAGGACTTAGGAGGAAGAATGCTCTCCACCTCCAGAGAAAGAATTGTTGGAGATTGAATGCAGATGGAAGCATGTGATTTATCCTTTGTTTATTTGGGTTTATATTTGGGGGTTTGAGTTTAATAAGATTATTTACTTACAAAAATGAATAATATGGAAATGTGTTTTGTGTGATACAACCCAGACTGAATTCCTTGCCATTTCTGGGAGAGAAAAGGGAAGAAGGGAAGGAGGAGATTTGGATTATATCACTTTGGAAAACTCATGTGGAAATGTGTTATTAAAATAAAAACGAATAAAATCATTCTTCCAAAAAAGTACGTTAGAGAGTTTCAAAGTGAAGTCTGAGATGGTTTTTATACATTGGGGGAATCAGGGAACATTTCATGGAAGAGGTAGATTTGAACTGGCCTTGAAGGATGGTTAAAGATTCAGCTGGCAAAGAAGGGAAAAGAGAACATTTCAGGAGAGGGGACTACTTCACTTCTTGTCTGAGAAAAAACATGGAAGTAGGGGGATGATGGGCAGGAGGAGATGGCTTTGGAATCATCCAGTTTGGCTGGAGGTTAGAGTACATGGAGAAAAGTAACATGAGATTAAGCTTGGGAATGTAGTGTGGCTCTTTGGAGGGAGGGCCTTGAATGCCAGGCCAAAGATTTTGACCTTTTCTTGGTAGACATTTCAATGAAACATGACCCATACTTTGCAGTCTTGGCATTATCAAGAGATTCGCCACGCGCCTTGTAAGATGATGCTTTGAAGTAAATATTATAATATTATAGATCTTTACACTTTCTGGTAGCTAGGTGGCACAGCAGATAGACTGCCAGACCTGGACACAGAAAGAACTGAGTTCAAATACAGCCTCAGATGCTTACTAGCCATGACCCATGGCAAGTCACTTAACCCTGTTTGCCTCAGTTTCCTGATCTGTAAAATAAACTAAACAAGCAAATGACAGACTACTCCAGTATCTTTGCCAGGAAAACCCCAAATGGGGAAGTACTTGGAAGGGGCTACTGCCTTTGTCTGAGCTCTCAGCACCCAGGATCCCAGACTACAACAGTCAAGGTAAATTTGATTTAGGCTGTGTATGACTACTGGGTTCATACACTGGTATCAACAGGACTTGGCATTGGCTATTACCTAAAGAAGGAGAATGATGAAAAACTAACTGCTTTCTAAATAAAACAAAAGCATGGGGGCGGGGGGCAGCTGGATAGCTCAGTGGATTGAGAGCAAGGCTTAGAGATGGGAGATCCTGGGTTCAAAAGTGGCCTCAGACACTTCCCAGCTGTGTGACCCTGGACAAGTCACTTAACCCCCATTGCCTAGCCCTTAGCACTCTTCTGCCTTGGAACCAACACACAGTATTGAGTCTAAGATGGAAAGTGAGGGTTTTAAATAAAAATTTTAATGCCTCACAAATATTGTGTTATTTGCTCTAGCTAGATGGAGCAGCGGTTGGTGTATAGGACTTGGAATCCGAGACAGCTGAGTTCTGGTCCCTTCATAGACACTTATTAGCCATGGGAACACGGGCAAGTCATTTAAAATAACTTCCTGCCTCAGCATCCACATCTACAAAATGGGGATAATAATAGTACCTGCCTCCCAGGGTTATCATGAGAATCAGATTTGATCTTTTCCAAAGGGGTTAGAGGCACGGTTGGTACCCCCAGCAATCTGGAACATTCTCATGAAATGTTTTGGCTTTATACCAAAGAAGAAGTCTCAATTTTTTCTTTTTCTTTTAGAGGGTGTTTATGTTACTTTATATGCATTTAGGAGGTACTACATTTCTAGTCTTTGCATTTTATCTGCTGGCTTTCCCGTTCTTTTTTGCAAACTTTAACCTTTTACTTATTTTCACTTAAAAAAGAAATTATATGTGATGATATTAAAAGACAAAATATATGATATTATACAATACTTTGCAGACGTTTTATGCATTTCTGAGTTTCTAAACCTTTTCTATGTTGTTTGCGTGCCATCTGTGGCTTCTATAATGCCCCCCAAGTTCCCATTTAATTTCTTGTACCAACGCATGCTATATTAAACCCGCAATGGGGAAAGTCATGATGTGGAAAGGGTGTCTGTATGTCTAAAGCATTTTGTAAACCTTGAAGTGCTATTTGTTGTTATTCAGTTGTTTCCCTTTCTTTGTCACCCTTTTTGGGGTTTTCTTGGCAGAGGTACTAGAGCGGTTTGCCATTTCCTTCTGCAGCTTATTTTACAGAGGGAGAAACTGAGGTAAACAGGGTTAAGTGACTTGCCCAGGGTCATATACCTAATAAGTATCTGAGGCTGGATTTGAACTCAGAAAGATGAGTCTTCCTGATTCAGCACCTGCACTCAAGCCACTATGCCTTCTAGCTGCTCCTAAAGCACAATTAATATGTTCGGTATTATCCTGACAACAGCCCTGTGAAAGTAGGAACTGTTATAATCAGCATTTTACAGAAGTCACCTGAGAGTTCAGGTAAATGACTTGTCCAGGCTCACGCAGCCAGTAAGTGTCTGAGAGGGGATTTGATCCCACTTTGTCTGGATTCCAAACCTAGTGATTCTCCCCTACCCCCCACCAGCTCTATCTAGAATTAGCAACAGAAAAGTATTTAGCAAGTGACGGGCAACCCTGGAGATTTGGGAAAATGATTGACTCTCCCCAGGCTTCTGAGAGTCCCAGAAACGGGGCACCAGGGGCTATAGGTTCTCTGCTCCTGGAGAACGATCAGCTACTTGCCCTGAGCAGACCTGTCTGCACTGCTCTACCCTAATTGATTCATCTCTTGACCTTGGTTCCTTTGGGCATTCTCATGCCTTCCCTGCCCTGGGTGCCAGACTGAAAATGCCCTGGGAATAAAAATAGCAGCTGCTGACTCGGCAGGACTGGGGCCAGAGCATGCTATAGCCTCCAGGGCCAGCTTGGGGTGGTGGAGACTTGAAGCTTCTCTGGGTCTCTGGGGAGTTCTTGTTTTTGTTTTTTTTTCACTCACCCTTGGGGCAGGGACAGCCCCAGAAGTTTCTTATTAGCTCTCTTTGAAGCCCCAGTCACCCATTCTGTGGCCTGGGGTTCATCTCCTACCCTCACCTGCCCCACAGACTAGAAGCAGGCAAGGCTCCTTCCTTCCTTCCTTCCTTCCTTCCTTCCTTCCTTCCTTCCTTCCTTCCTTCCTTCCTTCCTTCCTTCCTTCCTTCCTCCCTCCCTCCCTTCCTCCCTTCCTCCCTCCCTCCCTTCCTCCCTCCCTCCCTCCCTCCCTCCCTCCCTCCCTCCCTCCCTCCTTTCCTTCCTTCCTTCCTTCCTTCCTTCCTTCCTTCCTTCCTTCCTTCCTTCCTTCCTTCCTTCCTTCCTTCCTTCCTTCCTTCCTTCCTTCCTTCCTTCCTTCCTTCCCTCTCTCCCTTTCTCCCTCTCTCTCTTCCTTCCTTCCTTCCTTCTCTCCCTTTCTCCCTCTCTCTCTTCCTTCCTTTCTTTCTTCCTTCCCTCTCTCCCTCTCTCTCTCTCTCTCTCTGTCTCTCTCTCCCTCTCTCTTTCTTTTTTAAAACCCTTACCCCTTCTGTCTTAGAATTACACTAACTATTGGTTCCAAGGCAGAAGAGTGGTAAGGGCTAGGCAATTAGAGCTAAGTGACTTGCCGGGGGTCATACAGCTAAGAAGTGTCTGAGGCCAAATTTGAACCCAGGAACTCCTGTCTCCAGGCCTGGTATCAGCTCTATCCACTGAGCCAGCTAGCTGCTCCTCTTTGTTATTTTTTTTCCCATCAGTACCTCTCCATGTAGGCTTCATGGGTAAGCTTTGTAGCTGTCCTCTGTGCCAGCTTTATTCCAACAATTCCTTATTATCACTTGCTCCATCTTTAAGCATTTACTGAATATCTACTCTGTGTTAGGCTGTGCTGAGGATACAGGAACAAAGAAGGAAACAACCTCTACTCTCAAAGAGCTTAGATTCTATCAGGGAAACACCATGTAGTAGCTAGGTGTCACAGTGCTGGACCTGGAGACGGGAAGACCTGAGTTCAAATTCAGCCTCAGATACTTATTGTGTGATCTTGGGCAAATCACTAAACCTCTAGCTGTTATTGCAGTGTATTATATATATATATATATATATATATATATATATATATACACACACACACATATATATAAGCATATAAACCTATACAGAATAGACACAATATACAAGGTGGCCAAATATAAGGTAGTTTAGGAGGGAGGCAGACCATGAAAGACATCATGCAGAAAGTGAAGTTCGAGTAACATCTTGAAGGAAGAGAGGAATAGCATGGGGCAGAGATAATAACTGAGCATAGCCTGGGCCTGGAAACAGGAAAACCTAATTTCAAATCCAGCCTTAGATACTTATTAGTCATGTGACCCTGGGCAAATCATTTAATTCTGCCTTGGTTTCCTCATCTGTCAAATGAGCAGGAGAAGGAAATGGCAAACCTCTCCAGTATCTTTGATGTCAAGAAAACCCCAAAGGGGGTCACAGAGAGTCAGACACAACTGAAACAACTGACCCACAAAGACTTATGATTTGAGTTGAATCTGTATTACTAATATTTTTCCTTTGCTTTTCTAAGTCTTTGTGGGTCAGTCATTTCAGTGTGTCATGCATCGTCCCCTCTCCCAAGAGAGCCAGTTGTTAAATATTTCCCAAAGCACAACTGCATGCCAATGGGAGTAGCAAGAAAGGATAAGATGGAAGAGATGCTGAGGAGGCAGGAAAAAGGGTGGATGGAATACCTCTGAGGTTACAAACTAGAAATGCAGAAAGACAAGAGAGTGCCTTTGACAGAAATTGGGAAGTTTGAGAAAGGGGGAGGGAAGGAATAACAAGTTCTGTTTTGGGCATGTTGAGTTTGAGATCTCTCTGGCACATCCAGCCACCAGCGTCAGCTTTCTCTGAAGGGCATCTTGGTACGCAGAATGCACACTGGCTGAACCTCATAGTGTAAATGGAAAGAACACTGGACTGTGTGTCAGAAAACCCACATTCCAGAACAGGCTATGCCAGGCTATGCTAGTTATTGGTTGTATGACCTTGAATAAGTTGGCTGACTTCTCTGGGCCTCAGTTTTCTCATTTGGAAAATGGGTGTAATAATATATTCTTTACCTCAGCTGGTTATTGTGAAAATCACATAAAGCAATGTATATGAAATGTCATCTAAATATAGAATGCTATTTTTTAAATGTTCTGTCTTAGTAACAGGCAAAGGTTAGGCAACTGGGGTTAAGTGACTTGCCCAGGGTCACATACTGAGGAAATGTCTTGAGGCTAGTTTTGAACCCAGGTTCAAAGTCTAGCACTCTATTCAATAAGCTACCCAGCTGCCCCTTAATGCTATTATTAATATTAAAATTCTATTTCTTGGCCTAAAATTAGAGGCTTCTCCCTCAATTCTCCTATCTTACTCTTCATCTTCTGGGACTCCTCTACTCAAATTCTCTCAGAAAACTAGGAGAATTTGCCCCTTTGTCTCCTCCCCACACATCCTTTTTTTTTCAGCCTCAAAAGCTTTGCCCTGGCCATTTCCCCCAGCTGGGTATGCCCTTTCCCCTCCTCTCTGCTGGGCTTCTTTCTCCTATCTCCTCTTCCCCAGCCCCATTAAAGTCAACTCCTCCAGGAAACTTTCCCCGATTAAATCTCCCCAAACCTCAGACTTCATTCCTTCCCCATGCATCCAGCAGTGGCATCTAAAGCCACACCTGGTTCTGTGGTTTGTTTATTTTCCTGTTTACATGCTTTGACTCTCTTGTTCCCCCATCAGAAAGTGAGTTTCCTGTGGAGAGAACTGGTGTCTCTCTCATCGAACCAGGAATCTCTCAAGGGTAGGGGCTGGCTTGTCCTAAAGAGACAGAAACCTAGGCCAGATGGGCATTATCCTCTGGAAGCCAAAGGCCCATCGAGGTGTGAACCTGAACCAGTTAAGAACTTCCCTTGTTCACGGGGTTGATGTTAGAATCTTCTCTGGAGTCTTCCTGGAATTCCTGGGGTGGAGTGGAGTCACCTGGGAAAGGTGAACCAGGATTCTTGGACATCTTCTCCCCTTCCCCACTGAGTAAATTCAAATCCCTAAACTGAATATTCTCCTGAAATTGACCCCCTCTTCCTACCTGGATTGCACCCTTGGATTCCTGGGATGGGACCAAACATAGTCTTTGCACTTCAAGGCAGGAAGTCCAGAAGTCAGATATATACACACAGATCAACAGGTATACTGATGTGTACTTCACTTTACAGTGGGAGAAACTGAGGCCCAAAGAGGAAATAAACCTATGATCCTATGGCTTGTTTGGAGGTCACCTAAATAAGTAAGTGGTAGAGGAAGGATTTGAACCTAGGTCCTCCAGTTTTAGACACCTGCCTCTCTGTAACTCCAAGTACAAGTATCAGTCCATGAGCTACGATCCATGGGGCCCATTTAATCAGCATTGCCTCACTCTTCCACAAGGGAAAGATTTCCCCACAAGGTCCCTGTGCAAATAAGCTGCACCTTCTCGGAACTAGAGCGCACCCTTAAGATACTCTATGGACCCACCCTGGCATATATCATCACAGAACACACTCCATATGTCAGGGTGTTATAACAATAAATAATTTGATAGCCTAAATGCTTCCAGCACTCCATCTTTAAACATGATCTTATATCTAAAAATAAACCTAGCTGAATGGACTGTGGACCCTTTTAAAATGAAAGAAACTCTTTAGTTTGGGCAGCTTGTAAATTGTGCTAAATAAGTGCTTTAGATGGTCATCACCCTTTGCATATGCATTTAGGCACAGAAAGAGGATGCTGAGAAGTGTAAGTTGGGCATTTGGTCTCTTGGAGTCACGTTGCTCATGTCTGGGGGAAGGGTTTTCTTGGAGGAGAGGGCAGAGGACAACAAAAGGGCTTATTCTGGGATGAAGCTCTAGACTTGGTGTATCCTGGAATGAGAGAGATGTTACTTCAGGGATTTGTGAGGAGTTGGAGTTGAAATATTGTAGTCCTAAGAGACATTTCCTTTGATTTATTTTGTGTACTTCCCATCAATGTGTCCTTTTCTCCTCCTGACTAAATTCAGCTGCAGAGAAGTCTCTCAAAACTCTTCCTACTTCAAAATTTAGCCTTTCCCTTCTCTTCACCCCTTTATGCTTCTTCTCTCTCCCCCCTTCCCTCCTCTCTCTTCTCTTGATCCTCTCCCCTCTTTTCATCTTCCCTTCCCTCCTCCTCTTCTTCTCCCTCCTTTTCCTACCTCCTCTCTTTCTCCCTCCCTCACCTCCCTTTTATCCCTCTTTCTCTCCCTCCCTTTCTTTCTCCCTTCTCTTTCCTTCTCCCCGTCTCTGCTCTCTCCTCTTTCTTTCTCCCTTCCTTCTCTCTCTCCCTCTTTCTCCATTCCTCTTTCTGTCTGTATCAATCCCTCCCTGTCCCTTTCCCCTTTCCCTCTCTCTCCCTTTTTCTTCTCTTTTATCTTTCTCTCTTCTCTCCCTTCCTTCTCTTTCCTTTCCCTCTCTCTCCCCTTCACTTCCTTTCTGTCTCTTTTTATATTTGTCTCTTTTTGTCTCTGTCTCTCCCTTTCTTCCTTCATACCCCTCTCTCTGCTCTCTCCTCTTTCTCCCTTCCTTCTCTCTTCCCCTGCTCTCCATTCCTCTCTCTGTCTCTATCTCAATCCCTCTCTGTCCCTCTCCCCTACCCCTTTCTCCCTCCCTTTCTCTCCTCTTTTATCTATCTCTCTTCTCTCCCTTCCTTCTCTTCCCTTGACTTCTTTCTCCCCTTCTCTTCCTTTCTGTCTCTCTTGTGGCCTTTGCCTCTTTTTTGTCTCTGTCGCTTCCTTTTTCTCCTTCTCTCTCTATTCCCTCATTTCCCCCCTCTCTACTCCCTTTCTCCCTTCTCCCTCCCTTTCTCTTTTCTTCTCTGACTTTGTCTCTCTTCTCTCCCTTTCATCTCTTCCTTTTCCCTCTTTCTCTCCTTCTCTTCCCTTCTGTATCGTTCTGTCTCTCCCCCTCTTTTTGTTTTTGCCTCTTTCTCTGTCTCTCCTCTCTCTTCCCTCATCCCTCCTCTCTCCCTCTCCCTCCCCTTTTCTCTCCCTTATTCCCCCCCTCCTTCTTTCTCTCTTTCTTCACCCCCCCCAGTTTGATTCTTTGAAATGGTTTAACCATTGAAGAACTTATCACTTTATTTCCCCTTTTAATAGGAAAATTACCTCAAATCCTACAGGAGGCCCTTCTCAATCTCCCCCTCCCTTCCCCTAGTGCCTTCTCTCTGAGATTACCTTTCATTTGCCATATAAATATGTACATATAATAAATAATAATTTAATAGGAAAATAGCATTAAGTGACTTGCCCAGGATCACACAGCTAATAAGTAGCTGAGGCTAAATTTGAACTCCGATCTTCTTGACTCTAAGCCCAGTACTCTATCCACTGCCCCCCCCCCCCCATATCTCTTGCATTTACACAATTGTTTGCATGTTTGCATGCATTCCTGATTAGAATGTAAGCTCCTTTAGGGATGACTGTTTTATTCCCAGAGCTTTTCAAAGTGCCTAATAAGCATTTAACAAATTATTGTTGACTAATGACAGAGACCACCATTACCACATAAAGTATTTATTTGTGGGCCATTTTTAACAGGATAATTGAGGCATTTGGCACACATTGTTTTGATGCCACATAGATGATTCTCATGACCCAGGACCTGAGGAATTCTGGGGAGGATCTTGTGGAACCCAAGGTGACCCTGTTTCCCTCCATCCACTTGTGAATTCCTAGTATCTTTCTGCCTGACAAAAAAAGATACCTGGGTTAGCAAAGAGTCTTTCATTGTCCTTCATTTTCTTTCATTTTCCTTTCCTTTCCTCTCCTCTCCTCTCTTCCCTTCTTTCCTTTCTTTCTTCCTTCCTTCCTTTCTCTCTCTCTCTTCCTTCCTTCCTTCCTTCCTTCCTTCCTTCCTTCCTTCCTTCCTTCCTTCCTTCCTTCCCTTCCTTCCTTCCTTCCTTCCTTCCCTTCCTTCCTCCCTCCCTCCCCTCCCTCCCTCCCTTCCCTTTCTCCTCCCCTCCCTCCCTCCCTCCCTCCCTCTCTCCTCTCTCCCCTCTCTCCCTGGTCTCTCTGTCTCTCTGTCCTCTCTCTCTGTCTCTCTGTCTCTCTCTCTGTCTCTCTCTCTCTGTCTCTCTCTCTCTGTCTCTCTCTCTGTCTCTCTCTCTCTGTCTCTCTCTCTCTCTCTCTCTCTCTTTCTTTCTTTCTCTCTTTCTCTCTTTCTCTTCTTTCTCTCTTTCTTTCTTTCTTTCTTTCTTTCTTTCTTTCTTTCTTTCTTTTCTTTCTTTCTTTCTTTCTTTCTTTCTTTCTTTCTTTCTTTCTTTCTTTCTTTCTTTCTTTCTTTCTTTCTTTCTTTCTTTCTTTCTTTCTTTCTTTCTTTCTTTCTTTCTTTCTTTCTTTCCCTAAAGAACCCTTTCTATTTCACCAACCTGAGCTCTATTCCTCATAAATATTCCAGGCTTGAGTTGTTTCTTCATTTGTGTTCAGGGGAGGTAGTCATAGCTCTGGGGCCCTTATCTGCCTCTTCTGTGACTTAACAGGGATAAGTGCTTTTGCCTTCCTGTCTCATCCTCTCCTTCCTCAATGCCTCCATCTCTTGATTCTCCATAGTAAAGCAGTCACATAGTCTGAATTGGATATGAGGATAACAGTCCCAAAATCTCTGAGTACCATTTAACACAATTCATGCCTGATAGTCCCTTCCAAAATACACAACAGGTCATCATCCAGGATTTGAAGATTCCTAGGGAGAAGAAGGGACAGCTGGATGATGTGGTGGAGTCAAGGTAGGCTTGAGTTTGAATCCAGTCTTAGATACTATCTGGGTGACCCTGGACAAGCCATTTAACCCAATTGGCCTTAGTTTCCTCATCTGTAAAATGAGCTAGAAGAGGAAATGGCAAACCACTCCAGGATCTTTGCCAAAAAACCCAAAATGGAGTCACAAAGAGTCAGACATGACTGAAAAACAACTAGTCAATACCAAAAACTGAGTAGGGGCAGTTCGCTGGTACAATGGAGTCAGGAAGATCTGAGTTAAAATTTGGCCTCAGACCCTTGCTAGCTGGGAGATTGTGATCAATTCACTTAGCCTGGTTTGTCTCAGTTCCTCATCTGTATAATGGGAACACACTGGAGAAGGAAATGGCAAACCACTCTAGGATCTTTGTTAAGAAGTTCATGGGGTCCCATAGAGCCAGATGTGTCTGAACAAGTGAGAAAGAGCTCACTACTTCCCAAGGTATCCCATTCCATTTTTAAACACCCCTAATGGCTATAGAATATTTCTTTACATCAAATCTCTATTTGAATCTCTGACTTCAGCTTCATTTCTCCTTGTTCTGTTCTCTAGGCTTCAGGAGTTATTAACTTGTGTTTATATGTGTAATATAGATTATATAACATATAAATATAAAAGAAATGCATATATATGTAACACATAGATATAATAAGCATATTCCAATGTAATTCATTTCCTTTTTTTTTTAAACCCTTACCTTCCATCTTGGAGTCAATACTGTGTATTGGCTCCAAGGCAGAATAGTGGTCAGGGTTAGGCAATGGGGATTAAGTGACTTGCCCAGGGTCACACAGCTAGGACGTGTCTGAGGCCAAATTTGAACCCAGGACCTCCCATCTCTAGGCCTGGCTCTCAATCCACTGAGCTACCCATCTGCCCCCAGTTCATTTCCTTTTTAAGCCTATCTATTTTATTTTATGCATTTAAAAATATGATTCGTAGAACAGATCCATAGACTTCCTCAGAAGGAAGTCCAAGGAGTCCATAACACAAACAAGTTTCTGGTGGGCCTTAGGACCAAGCAGAACAAATCTAATCCTTCTCTAATTTAGACCTTCAAATACTTAAGGAAAGCTATCAGCTAGGTAGCTCAGAAGATAGAGAGCCAGGCCTGGAGATGAGAGAACCTGGGTTCAAACCTGGCCTCAGATACCTCTTGGTTATGTGACCTTGGGCAAGTCACTTAACCTCAATTGTCTAGCCCTTACTGCTTTTCTGTCTTGGAATAGACAGAAGGTAATGGCTTAAAAAGAAATAAGAGGAGCAGTTAGGTGGCTAAGTGATTTGAGAGACAGGCCTAGAGACGGGAGGTCCTAGATTCAAATGTGGCCTCAGATACTTCCTAGCTGTGTGGCCCTAGGCAAGTCACTTAACCCCCATTGCCTAGCCCTTACCACTCTTCTGCCTTTGAACCAATACACAGTATTGATTCTAATACAGAAGGTAAGGGGAAAGAAAGAGAGAGACAGAGAAAGAAGTGAAGGAAGGAAGGAAGGAAGGAAGGAAGGAAGGAAGGAAGGAAGGAAGGAAGGAAGGAAGAAAGGAAGGAAGGAAGGAAGGAAGGAAGGAAGGAAGGGAGGAAGGGAGGAAGGAAGGAAGGAAGGAAGGAAGGAAGGAAGGAAGGAAGGAAGGAAGGAAGGAAGGAAGGAAGGAAGGAAGGAAGGAAGGAAGAAAGAACGAAAGAAGGAAAGAAAGAAGAGCCTCAACTCACCCAGCCACTCATCAGAGCCTCAGCTCACCCAGCCACTCATCAGCCTCACTCCTTCAGGCTAAATATCCTTCAGCCAATTATTATATTGCAAAAGTCTTCACTCTCCTGGCTGCTCCTCTTTGGAAATGCTTCAGTTTATCTGTACTTAGCACAGTGCTCAAATAGTAGATGCTTCATAAATGTAGATTATCAATATCCTTCCTAAAATTTTGAGACTAGAACCAAATACTGTATTTCAGATGTGACCTAACCAGGTCAGGAACCTAACCATAAATGTACCCAAATCCAATTATACCTTTTCCTCAAACAGAACTATAACTGGAATAGGGCAAACAGTACTTTCTTTCCAAAAAGTATCAAAATGTAAAGTGTAATAGCCCATGTACTACTTTAGCAGGTAGACAGAAACACTGAATTTGGCACCTAGTTATATAGCAATCTATCAGCTGGCATTTATCTTCCATGGAATCTTATACCATGGCCTTCGTATACATTCTAGCTTATCCATCTCCTCTTTTCCCCTAGCTAAATTTGCCTAAAAAGGTGATAGTTGGGCTGCTTGCAGAGGGCCACTTTGTGGTGCTTACCATCCAGGCAAACAATCATTAGAGCTCTACCTCCAAGGTTCTCAGAATTCCTGGGTCTATGGATAACAGACTCAGCTGTGATCTATTGGAATAGAAGAATGGCAGACATATAGACATCTCCCTATGCCAATGCTTTTCAAGCTGTATTCTGTGAAAACCTAGTGTTTGATGAGAAAATGTCAATGTTAACCACATTTTTTCTTTAAAAATGTGAAACTATCATATTTGACCAAAAATGCTCTTTATGGGGGACAAATTTTCCATATGAAAATAGGCTTAATTTATCCAATTTACTTCACAATTTTCCCAAATCATCCTCTACCCTAGAGGTATTTCAGACCCTCTAAAATGAAACTTTTAGATTCTATCAATGTATTTCAATTCCCAAAGTATTATGTGCCCCTTTAGAAAACTCTCTCTCTCTCTCTCTCTCTCTCTCTCTCTCTCTCTCTCTCTCTCTCTCTCTCTCTCTCTCCTATACTTTGAGGAGATCCTCAATCATTGATTACTATAACTGGATGCCAACCCGTATATCTATCCCATCTATTCCAACATCTATTCCAGCCCTATAACCTACTGCTTGAAATGGAAACTAGAATGAGATTAGGGCTGGGGGTCAGAAGAAAGGGGAATGGGTACCATCTGACTTCTCAGTAGGATCAGAAACCATCTTTAAAAATCCCTCTGTTAACACACTTTCCACCTTCCTTCTATTTTCTTTGCCTGAAGTGAAATTGAATGTCATCTCCCCTTTTTCCTTTTCTCATTTAAAGTCTTGTGTATACACAAACTAACACTAACACACACTCAAATGAACCTCCTGGACATGCATAGTTTTAGCTTTACACCCATCCAAATGCACAGACATAAACTCCTTATATACATATTCTTACACATACGCCCCTTATTGCTTCATGGTCAGGTACCACTCCACCCCCTCCTCTAGACAAGGTATGTTCTTTACTCTGGAACTGTGGTCCTACCTAATCTATCATTCTTACTCCCTCCCATCATTCCGTCTCATTTCACGTCACCCATGCAGCAGTTTGTCCTCTTCCTACCAGGCTGCTTGTTATCCCTGGCACTACCCTTTTCTCTGTAGTGGCATTTCTTTCCCTACTTCCCTAGAGTCCCTTCTGGTTATTTCCGGTATATGCCTGGTCTTTGCCCTTCTCCTTCCCCTCATCCTGTCCCCTCTCACCTCCTCCACTCTAGTAACTCCCTCTTCCTCCAGTTGCCCAGCTCTCCAACCTCAGTTCCCTTGCCCAAGTCTCTATAGACTTCTCCCCACCTCCCTTAGCTTCAATTCTCTTACTGAGTCAAGACCCCTGTTCCCCTTTCCCCTCATTGTTCCCATTCCTGGCAAACTTCTGCCAGCCCCTGGCCTTTCTCGTGTCTCAGTCCTTAGTCCTCCTTTAGAAAAACAAGCCAGAACCTACTGTCAGATCCCCAGGAAGAGAAAGGAGGGAAGGGGCGGGTGAGGGGCCTGATATGGTGGCCTCTGCTGGCATCTCATGCGTTTCTGTTTCACAGGAGCAAAGGAGCCAATTGCCCTCTACCTCTGCCTTGCTCTCCACTCTCTTTTTCTCATTTTCTCCCCTTCCATACCCTCTCCCTTCCCAGGCTTCCCTTCTCTCCTCTCTCCCAGCAGCTGACTGAAGCATTTCAATACAGCTTTGGGTTACCTTTGCTGCCCCCTCCCTGAAAATCAGCATCCTCCAGGTTTCTGTCACTACGTTCCCTCCATCAAAAGAATTAACTTGTCTCCTTCATGGAGTGGTCACTGATTTGTGGGAGGCCCCGCAGTCAGGGACAAGGACAGGGTCAGACCCATGAGCAAGGACGGTTTGAAGCGGGCATGAAGAGAAAGAGGCAGGGACAGATCCAAAAAAGACAAAAAGTAGGAACAGGGGCTTCCAGAAGACAAGGGCACAGGCAAAGGAGACAGGATCGCGGAAAGGATTTAGACCGGGGTCAGGGCAAAGAGCAGAAACAAAGGCGGGAGGCCTGAGGACAGTGCTTGCTTCAAGTCAACAGGTCCCCGGATTGGGGGGTTGGGGGAGAGAAGAGGAGAAGCGTAATTGTTCAAGGCAAATCAGTGCCTCCCTCTAAGCCGTGCTGGAGGAGGACTCCCTGTGTGTCTGGGAAAGGCCAGGGGGCACCAACAAGTGGGGGGCATTACTCACAGTTAGCCTGGCACGATGAGGTCCCCAACAGGGCTCGGGTTTCCTGTCCTACCCTCTCCCCGATATCTCTCTCTTCAGGCTAAGACTGAGGCTAGGGCTGGGGCTGGGGCTGGGGCTGGGACTCCAGGGGACTTGGCTGGGGGGCCGGCCGGCCAGGGACAGCTGCTACTGCTGATGTCAGAGGGTCATGAGTGAAACCTGAGGACCGAGCCAATCTTCAGGTAGGAGCCTTGTCCTTCGCTTGGCTTTCAGACATGGCTCCCAGCTCAGCCGGGAGACGCTGCCGCCCTCGGGGGGCTCCTCAGCGATCCAGGGGTGAAGGAGACCCCGGCAGCCGATACTCACGCACCCCACTCCCTCCCTCTCACGCACACCTAACACAAACGCACAAACAACAGAGCCCTCCCTGCAAGCAGTCCCACACTTATCTTTATACGCTCTCGCATACACATGAATGCCAAGCATTCCCCCCAATATACTAACACGCTCCTGCTCATACGAATTTCTGCTTACTCATACTCAACTCCAAACGTGGACGTTTGTACCCAAGAACACAAAAACCAACATTTCTACAGCTCTTTAAGGCGTACAAAGCACCTTGTATACATATATTAACTCTTTTGACAACAACCTGGGAAATAGGTGCAATTGTCCCCATTTGAGAGATGAAGAAACTGAGGCTGAGAGAGGTTAGGGGACTCATTTAGTCGCACAGCTAAGAAGTTTCTGAAATAGGAATCAAATTCAGATTTTTCTGATTGTCAAACCCAACTCACGACTCCTCCTAGCGATCCTTTGTAGTACATGCTCACAGAAACAACCAAAGGTCCTCCTCATCTAAATGTTTTCCAATCTAATCGTTAGCACGCATTTATTAAGCACCTACTATGTGCCATGCATTTTGTGTGTCCGTAGCGATATGTCCCATCCCTCTTTACATCCCCCACCCCCATCATCTCACATGGATCTATTCCGAATATACCCTATCTATGGACACTCTTTGGAGCTGGCCAGAACATGACCAAAAGAATACGTATGTAGATGGCGTCAACTATAGGAGAGACGGTGTGGAAGGAAATATTCACTTTTCCCTGCTACTTCTAAGGCTGATAGGCTCAGATACTCCACCTCCCCACCCCCTATTCAAACTTCTCCCGTTACCCACCCCAAAATCCAGAACCCAAGGACTCTGTAGACTTTGGTGACCCCTGGTGGCCAACAGGTGACTGCCATATATATATATGTATGTATAACCTTAAAAAAAATTTTTTTAACCCAGGCCAAAGAGGTAAGGGCTAGGTAATTGGGGTTAAGTGCCTCACCCAGAATCATACAGCTAAACCAACACCCACATCTCCTGCCCCCCTCACTGCCCCTCCCAAATCTTCCCCTCCCCCCAAATTCTGTCCTTATATAAAGGTAGAATCCTGTGCTTGAATTATTTTTCCTAGACAAGGAGCTGGATACTAATAAGGTTTCTCTTATTGAGTAACAGGCATTTTCTTTTTTTCTTTTCTTTTTTTTCTTTCCTTTTCTTTTCCTTCCTTCCTGTTTTTCCTGTTTTTCCTTCTTTCTTTTTCTCTTTCCTCCTTCCTTCCTTCCTTCCTTCCTTCTTTCCTTCCTTCCTTCCTTCCTTCCTTCCTTCCTTCCTTCCTTCCTTCCTTCCTTCCTTCCTTCCTTCCTTCCTTCCTTCCTTCCTTCCTTCCTTCCTTTTTCCTTGCCTTCTGCCTTAGAATCAAAACTGTATATTGATTCCAACATAGAAGAGAGGTAAAAACTAGGCGATGGGAGTTAAGTGACTTGCCCAGGGTCACACAACTAGGAAATGTCTAAGTTCGGATCTGAATCCAGGACCTCCTATCTCTGAACCTGGCTTTCAGTCCACTGAGCCACCTAGCTGTCCCTATGTATTACCTTCTTACAAACCCTGTTCCCCCACCACTTATGACTGCTTTATTTCAACAAAGCATTCTTCAAGGAATTGGGGATCTAAGAATGAATAAGAGCACAGTCCATGCCCTCAAGAAACTTAAATTTTAATTGGAAGGATGCTAGGAATATATGCTAGTATGCTAAGAATAAACCTGTGCACAATTAACTATAATACAAGAAAAATATAATGACGGTGAAGGAAACATCCAGACAAAGTGCTGTGATAAATTTGAGGAAGGAGAGATCACTTCTAAATAGAAGGAATAAAAAGGAATTCATGAAGAAGGTAGTACCTTGGATGAGCTTGAAGGAAGGGAAGAATTTTAGCAGATATACATGTCTGGGGTCAGGGCACAGGGTCATCTTAGGTATAGGAGATGGCATGAGAAAAAACAAATACCAACTTGCCATCACACAAAGGGACCTGGTTAGGCTAGTGGTGACACCCAAAGGTGTAGAAGACAAATTTTAACTCTCACTAGGTTTCGCTTTTAGATGATTGAATCCAGAGCCTCCATCCCAATGTGTTTGTCTGTGACAAGCCTCTTGGCCATAGAAACTAGGCACATATCTGAACAGCCAAATTCCAGCCAGTTGTGTCTGCCCACATACAAGTTCCCAAAGGGTGAGCTCTGCACCAGGAGACAGTAACTAGAATACAGACAGAATAGAAGACAGAAATTGGTCCTTAGAACAACATTAGTCTTTTCCCCTGGTGTTACATACCAGTCATCCCTGCTATTGAGGAGACTGAAGCTGGCAGATTTCCTTACGCTCCAGAGTTCTAGAGTGGTCTAAATGCTAATTAAATGTCTCCACTTGTTGGGCATGAATATGTTTAGTCCCCAAGAAGTGGGAGGCCATGTTACTTGAGGAGAGCCAAACCAGCCCAGATTTGAAATGAACAGTTCATAGCTGTGCTTTATGGTTGTGAGATCTGCCCTGTCAATGTCCTCTGCACTTCCAACCAGGTAGAGGACCTGGAGTCAGGAAGACTCTTCTGAGTTCCTGAGCTCAAATCTGGCCTCAGCCTCTCACTAAGCCATGTTTGCCTCAGTTATCTCAGTTGTAAAATGAGCCAGAGAAAGAAGTGGCAAACTACTCCAGTATCTTTGCCAAGAAAACTCCAAATGGGGTCATGAAGAGTTGTATGCCTATACACCTGGCTGCCCTTTTTTATGCCAAATATTGTGCTAAGCACTTGGAACACAAAGACAAAAATCAAGCAATCATTGCCCTCAAGGAGCTTACATTCTAACTAGGAAAACAACATGAACATATGTCAATATGAGGCCCCTTCTAAAAGGTGTAGAAATAGCCTGGATCTTCAGAGGCTGATGAGTTTGGGAGTTTTTCCTTATTTCCTGAGGCAAAACTAGTAAAAGAAAAAAAGAACATGGGAAAGAAGAAAGAGCACACTTGGAAGACAGATGGCAAAGTTGGACTTGGGAAGGAGAGCCCAGAGTAGATATTGGGGGATGGAGTGCAGTTTGAACAGCGGTCACAGATCGGATCTCTTTCTTCCAAGTCCTCTGGTAGAGGAAGGCAAGGCAAGGAGGGATGATGCAGATTACTCCAATCAATGGTAGATTGCAAAATGAACCTATTCCTAGTACTTTCAGGTAGGTATGATCCATTCCTTTATTCTGTTCATTTATTCTCTTATCAGTGGTGTGTTTTTTCTTCATAAGAGGCACCCAGGTGGACCAGTGGGTAGTGTGCAGTCAGGAAGAGTTCAAATTCAGCCTCAGACACTACTTAATAGCGGTGAGACTCTGGGTAATTCACTTAACCTCTGTCTCAGTTTCTTTGATTGTAAAAAGAGTACCATAACAGCATCTATCTCCAGGGTTATCAAATGAGATGATGTGTATCAAGTTCTTAGCATAGTGGCTTAGAATATAGAAAGTACTTATAAATGCTTATTTCTTTCCTTCCTTTTTAAACAACCACAGTCAACTATGTGTCCTCGTGTCCATTGGTTCTTGGCAAAAGGGCAATAATGCCCTTTCCTAGAACTGGGCTGGGATCCCAACATCAGTCCATTGCTCCCTTCCCTTTCTCTGTCTCTTTGTTTCTATTTCTGTCTTTCTCTCTGTTTCTCTCTCTGAAATGGGGCAAAATCAGGAGCCATTCATACATTTCAGAACTAAACTCCCCAGGGCAGAATTAATATCGACTTAGGTCTTTCTTTCATTCAACCCCATCAGACTAGGCATCTTACTTCTTCGTTTTGCTATGAAACTTGGGATCAAGGAGGTCCACAGAGAACATACACAGAATACATGCAAAAAAAAATACATGGGGAAGGAGAACTCAAGCAGCTATTGGGGGAGATGGGGAAAGGCATCATGTGGAAGGTGACCTTGATCTGAATCTTGAAGGGGAAGCCAGGAATTCTGAGAGGAGAGGTGAAGGCAGATTTCGTGCCAGATAAATGGAGCAGCAAAGACACAAAGATGGCAGATGGAGTCTCGTTTATGTGGAATGGGGAGTTGGCCAATATGGTTGGATCACAGAGACATGGAAGAGAATAATATAGAAGAAGACTGGAAAGATAGGAAGGAGCCAAGTTGTGAAGAGATTTAAAGGCTTGCCAAAGGAGTTCGTATGTGTGTTAAATAGCAGCTTAGTAGTAAGGTGTGAATAGAGCACCAGGCCTGGAGTCAGGAAGACCTGAGTACAACTCTGGCCTCAGACACTTTCTGGTTGTACGTCATTTAAGCTGTCTGTCTTAAATTTCCTCAACTGTAAAATAGGGATAATAATAAACCCTATCTCCCAGGCTTATTATGAGAATGAAATGAGCCAATATTTGTAAGGTGCTTTGCAAGTCTTAAAGTGATATATAAATGCTATTATTATTAACTCTTATATTTGATCCCAGTGAGGGACTGAAGTTTAACAAATCAGAGAGTGACATGACCAGACTGGTGCTTTGTGAAATTGATTTGGGTACATTGCAATGGGAAATAGCTTGAAATTGGGAGACGGCCTTCATTTTCAAAAAGGACCAATGACATCACCAGGCAGTAGCTTGTCAATGAATTAGATTTAAATGAAGTAGAGACACCTAAAGTCTTTAACCACACTCTCCCTTCCAGGGTCATCAAAATTCAGTGGCAAGACAAAAGCAAATAATGCATGGCCTTGGCATCTTCAATGTCTAGCTAAGCTCTAAACTGCTTACAGCACCTGCTTCAGCCATCTTCATGGCCACTGGAATGAATTGATCTCATTTGCCCATTCCATTTGGAGAAGTCTTCACATCCTCGGGGTAGACATCCCCCTAAGTCACTGATGGGTTCAGAGACTATTGCACAATAGAGACAAGAAACGAGGAGAGCCTAAACTAGGACAGTAACTAAGTTAATGGAAAGGAGGGCATATATATGAGAGATATTATTGTGAAACTCATGAGAAGACCTGGTGAACTGATTGGATATATGGGGTGAACAAGAGGGAGGAGTTGAAGATGGTGATGAGACTATGAACCTAGACGACTGGAAGGAAAATGGTCTTCTTAGCAGTCTTATTCCCAGAGTCATCCCTGCTATATTGGTGGCCCAAAAATATTTGTCTATTGTTTGGATATTTAATTTAATATTTAATTAACGATGGGCGATTTAGTTGGGGGAGGGGGAGTCAAAGGATAGCATTGTTGGCTTCCTACCTTCATCTGCCTAACTCCAGAACCCCTTCTAGCCTTTGTGGTATGATGTTGCCATGTTGGAAAAGAGAGCTAGTCACTCCCTCTCACTTGCCCCCACCTTTGTGTGGATTGGGTCACTAGCTCCTAGCTCCTCCCCTCAGACATGGCTTTCCCTCTAGTTCTTCCTTCTGCTCTACCCTTTGAGTATGATTTGGTTTTCTTTTCAAGTCAGTCTGAGAGGAAGGGAAGAAAGGGGAAAAGAAAATAGTTGAGAACCCCATCTCTCATACTATTCTTAACCCACTAACAACCCTACCCCAAAATTGAAGACTTCTTGGCTACCGAGAACCAGATCTACATTTTTCTCCTTGCTTTGGAAGCTATAAAAAATGAATCCATAGTTCTCTTTCACTTGGCTCAGGTCCCAGACAGGAACAATGACCTTGGTAAATATAAATTGTAATTTGGAGATCTATTTTTCTCTTTCTCCCCCAGGTGTTTCCCCCTCTCCCAACCGCCACCCATTTCCTTTTTTTCCACTCCCACATCTGAGTAATGAAACATGTCCATAGTGCAATGGTAAACCACATTTATCACAGCAAATAAGCTTAAAAAAAAAAAAACCCAAATGGGAGCAGAAAGCAAATAAACTCTTAAGAAATGAAGACTGAGGAATGCCCCAGGAAGGGGGAAAAGTGGGAGGAAGGAATGAAGAGCATGATTTAGACTCGGGAATTTGGACATCCCTCGCAAACCTAGCTCCTGCTTCAAGACTATGGTGCACAAAATCAGATCTGATGGCCCCTATTGTATTGCCCGGTGTGGCTAGTGCACTGCTCCTCTTGGTTCTCTGGGCACTCCTATTAGTACCTAGCAAAGCTCTTGGTGCAGCTGTGTGTTCCCCGATTCTTACAGTCCATGGTTGGGATCCCCTTGATATCTGACCTGTTTGCCCCAACATTAAAGCTTCTGTCCTCTGGCTCCTCCCCCCCTGCCCCCTCCTCAGTGCTGAGAGAGGCCAGCTTGTCAGTCAGTCATTAGTCCTATAGGATCAAAAAGGACAGGAATGCTAGGGATTTTCTATCCACCAGTGACCATGGCTCCCTAGTGACTTGTTATTTCCAGAATCCTGGGCTATTGGGTAACCCAGAGGCAGCAGCCCTCTTCCCTGAATCCAAATCCTGGGACAGCTCTGCAGAGAAAGGTATATGCTAAAGAGAGCCTGGGTGGGGGTGGGGTGGGGGTGCAGTGGGGGTGGGGTGGGGGTGGATTAGGGACAGGCTTAAGGGATGCTAATCCCAGTTTCCTGTCCCAGAGCTATTCCGACTCAAAACTGTTTCAACTCCTTATCTTAGGGCTGCTAACAGCTGTTGAAATAGATCTCTCCTCCGCCCGCCCCAAGTTTCTGGCCCTCTTTGGTCAGGGCCGTCTTCTCCTTGGCCAGAGTGACTGCTGGGATCCAACCTAGGATAGGACGTGCCATAACCCTCTGCAAAATTCAAGGTGCTGCTATTGAATGTCTGCTTGTGCTTAGCCTCAGCTAAGTGACCAGCCGAAATCTTGTATTACTTCTTTTATGCTGACACGATGAGTGTTTTTCTCAATTTGAGGAATTAGTTATGGTTTAGTGTATTAGGTATGGTTCAGTGTAATTATTTGCCCACAATCTGTTCAGGGTTAATAATTTTCCTTGAAGCGAAGCTGCTTGTGATGTCATAGTTTACATGCTAAAAGTTGAGTAGTTTTTTCTTGTAACTTTTATAACAACCTCCCCCATTCCTTCACCTCAACTCCCTAAGAAAACTTCTTCTTCTTCCAAGATTGTTTTCAGGATAATAATTAGTCCTAGGCTGAGGAGACTGCTCACCCTTGAGATAATAATAATAGCTAGAATTTATATGCTTCTTTAAGGTTTGCCAAACACTTTACAAATATTTCTTCATTTTATCCTCATAACAACCCTGGAAGGTAGGTGCTATCACGATCCTCATTTTCAACCATCCCCCAACGAATGAGCTCAGTTTCCAGTTCTTTGCTGTTAAAAAAAAAATGTAGTGCTACACTCAATTCTGGTTTACAAAGGACTTTTTTGACCTAGAACTGATGCAGAGTGAAATAAGCAGAACCAGGATAACATTGTGCACAGTAACAAAATTGTGGAATGCTCAACTGTGATAGCCTTAGCTATTCTTAGCAATATAATAATCCAGGACAAATCTGAGGGATTTATGACAAAGAATTCTATCCACCACCAGAGAAAGATCTATTGTAATCAAAATGCAGATGGAAGCATATGATTTTTTACTTGTTTATTTGGGTTTATGTTTTGAGGTTTTGGTTTCATAAGGTTATTCACTTACAGAAATTAACAATATGGAAATATGTTTTATATGATAATACATGTATAACCCAGGAAAATAAATAAAATAAAATAAAGAACCTTTTTCTTTAATCTCTTTGCAGCATATGCCTAGTAGTGATATTAGCAGGATCCAAGGGATATGCACAGTCTAGTGAATTTCTGGGTATAGTTGCAAATTGCCTTCTACTTTCACATTGCTGGACTAATTTACAGTTCTACCAACAATACATTAGTGTATTTATCTTTCCATATCCCCTCCAAAAATTATTTCACTATTATGTCATCTTTGTCATTCCAATAGTTGTGAGGCAGAATCTCAGGGTTGTTTTAATCTTCATTTCTCTAATTATTGGTGATTTAGAATATCTTTTCATATGGTTGTTGATGGTTTGGATTTCTTAATTTAAGAATTGCTTGTTCATATCCTTTCATATGAATTTACCTATTGTCTTTTTGGTTTTTGTCTTTATGTATTTGAATCAGTTCCTTACCTCTCCTGGATATCACATTGTTATCAGAAATATTTGCTGAAAAAATGTTTCCCTCTAGTTGTGTTTTCCTTCCAAATTTAACTGCATTAATATCTGTGCAAAAACTTTTAAATGTTATATAATCAAAATTGTCTATTTTATTTACTCTGAGTTTCTGTTTCTTATTTGTCCAAAAACTCTTCTCTGTCCACAGTTGTGAAATTTATTTCCTTCTCTGTTCCTCTAATGTGTTTATGCTTTGACCTTTACAATCTAGGTCATGAATCTGTTTGAAGTTTATTATGTTATATGATGTGTTATGTTGATTTAATTAATCCTAACTTCTACTAGAATACTTTCTGGTTTTCCCAGCAATTTTCGTCAAGTAGTGAGTTCTAATTCCAGAAATTATGGTCCCAGAATTTGTCAAACACTAGGGTGCTACGTTCATTTGTTTCTGGATTTTGTGTACCTAATATTTCCCATTGGTGATTTTTTTCTATTTTTAGGCCACTATCAAATAGTTTTGATGATTTCTGATTTGTAGTGTAGTTTGAGACGTGATGCCATTAGTTCCCCTTCCTACCATTTCCCCCATCATTTCCCTTTGAGATTTTTGACCTTTGTTTCTCTAGATGAATGTTATTACTTTTTCTAGCATTATAAAATAACCTTTTGTTACTTTGATACCAAATGAGTAAATTGATTTAGGTAGTTTTATCATTTTTATTATATTGACCTGGCCCAACTATGTAAAGAATATATTGTAGTTGTATGGATGCTCCTTAATTTTTGGTCTCTAAAACATTTTATACATTTTGTAGTTATTTTGAGTGGAATTTCTTTCTAACTCTTCCTACTGGATTCTATTGGTAATATAAAGACTGGCGATTTATTTGGGTTTACTTTATCTCTTGCTACTTTGAAGTTGTTTAAATTAACTTTTAGTTTCTTTAAGGTCCTCTATGTACACTGTCGTGTTATCTAAAAAATTTTTTTGGTTTATTGTTATTCTTGCAATTTCTTTTTTCTTGTCTTCATGTTAACTGATGTTACTCAGTTGTGTTAGACTCTAAGTTACCTTTGTCCATGTAGTTTTCTTCACAAAGATACTGGAATGGTTTACTATTTCTTTTTCTATTTCATTTACAGATGAGGAGCTAAGGCAAAAAAAGGTTAAGTGACTTACCCATAGTCACACCACACAGCTAGTAAATATCTGAGTCTAAATTTGAACTCAGAACTTCCTGATTCCAGACCTGGTGCTTACCTGCACCAACTAGCTATCTCTCCCATTCTCTATCCTCTTTCCCCTAGTGCTATAATTAGCATTTTTAGAATTAAATCAAACAATAGTGGTGATAAAAGAATTCTACTTTACCTTGATCTTAATGGGAAAATCTCTAGTGTTTTTCCATTATGGATTATGCTAGCTTTTGGTTTTATATTGAAATAATTTGCCATGTTAAAGAAAGGTCTGTTTTTTTTTATAGTTTTTTTAGCAGAAATGAATTATTTTCTCAAAAGTTTTAAAAAATTATATTTATATGTTTGTGTTATTTTTATTATTTGTTATTATTGATCATGTTTATAATTTTCTGAGTATTAAACCAATCCAGCCTTCATGGTATAAATTCAACTTGGTCATTGTAGCTAATCTTTTTTATTATGTCACTGTTTTGTGTCTACAAATTATTAGAGATATTAGTTTATAGTTTTCTTTCTTTACTTTATCTCTTTCTTATTTAGATATCAAGACCATCTTTCTTTCAAAGAAGGAATTTGGTCCGTTTTCTTCCTGTTTTTTGCAATTAGTTTATATAATTTCAGAAATTAATTGGGGTTTTTTGTTTGATAGAATTTACTTGTAAATCAGTCTTGCCCTGGTTGCTTTTTTTTTCTTTGAGAGATCCTTTACAAATTATTCAATTTTCTTTTCTGGGATTGAATTATTTAGATTCTCTATTTCCTTTTCTCTTAATCTGTATGCTTTATAAATATTCACACATTTCATTTATGTTATCATTTTTGTTGGCATAAAATTAGGCAAAATAAATTCAGTGCTTTCCTTTATTCCTTCTTTTGTTGTGAAATCTTTTTTTAAATATCAGCAATTTGAAAATCTATCTTTTTAATGGGATTTAAAAAAATTAATTCTTCCAGTTTACTCTCTTTTTTTTAAATGCTTACTTTCTGTCTTAGAATTGATAACTAAATATCGATTTTAAGGCAGAAGAGATGTAAGGGCTAGGCAATTGGAATTAAGTGACTTGCCCAGGATCACATAGCTAGGAAGTGTCCCTGGTCAATTCTGAACCCAGGACCTCCTATCTCCAGGCCTGACTGTCCACTGAGCCACCTAGCTGCCTGCGAATTTTAAAACTATTCCAACCTAATGAGACCATTCTTTAGAAGATCTGATTTAGCTATTTCCTGATCAATAACAATGGAGATACTTGGAATAACAGAATCAGGTCTTGGAAAACCCACATTCTCCACCCTACTCAATTTAACAAGATTTTGAAAGGTCTGCATCAAACTCAAGATTTAATTATCTGAGGAGATGGCCTTCAACAGACATGTGCAAAAAAAGGACAAATCTCTGGGCTGTCCCAAGTCAAGCTAAGTCCTCATTGGTACATATGAGATGCAGAAAAGTGATGTAAAAACGTCCATATAAGGCACATCATGGACTGACTCTCTCTATTTCCCTGGAGAGACAACTCTGGCTGGCAGTGTGATAAGTGTTCCAACATCTTGGAATGTTGGTGGTGAGTTTGCCCTGGAGCTGATTTCAGGTTCAGGCATCTTAGCTAAGCCTTTTTGGAGGTCAAGCTGATTCTTTCCTCCTTCACACTCAAAACCTTACTTTCTAGATCTCCTATCTTCCTGCCCAGTACTAGCCCCTTCCTCTCTCCTTCTTCTTAAAATCTCTACTATATCAATTAAATCACCATAAAATTTGGCAGCTGAACTTGGGTATTTTATTATTTAGGATTTCCTTTGACAACCACTTAAATTTAGATTTTTTTTCAGTCTCAACCATAATTTCACCCTTTACATGCCCCTCAGCCTACTTTCTGGCTGAACTTTATGGTAGGGCCAACCTCTGTATACTTCTGGAGGGAATTTCTGGACTAGTTCCTATTGCTGTTTTCTTGGAGAATTGAATGTTTTATTGTTCCAGGTTCTGAAGGGCAGCAAAGACTTTCAGTACTCCCCAAATGGTCTGACTTAAGACAGGATCTGACCTGGGTTTGGGTCTGAACAACAGTTGACTGCTGCAAATCTCAATACTTATCAACCTTCTGGAAAATTCTGCTGGTTCATTGTGACAAGAACTATAAGCTTCTCTTTGGTGTAGGATTACTGCTGTGATTATTCCTCTGCAAACTTTAGATTGGGCTAGAATCTGGAGTCACTCTACTCCTGAGGTCTGAGCAGAGGTGTATTGGATCCAGTTCTTATCCTCTTTTGAGAGCCAGTGTTTAGATGTTCAGCATCAGCATTCAGAGTTCAGAAACTGGCAAACATTAAGAACTGGCAAACATTAAAATCAGGACCTGGTCCATTGTTTTGTTGATTTTTAGACTTAAAAAATAAAAGACAGAGGAAATGTTAATTCAGGTGGAATTTTAAACTATTTTGTGCATATATCCTCCCCCATCCCGGCCCCACCAAGAACCAGTAGTTAGACATTTACCAGCACATCCCTGGTTTTGAGTTCAATGAGCAGGATAAAGTCTGAAAACATTTTTCACCTTTAACCACACCCCTAGGCATAAGTCTTCCTATCAGCTTTGGATCTGTAACCTACAACTGCTTAGTGATCAAGGCTGCCAGCTGACCATTGTTCCTATACCCTACACTAGTTTAGGCCCTTCTATATTGGATTAGGATCTCTTCTTGCCTATCTGCACAGATTCTTCCCATGCTGGAGAGCTTCTCATGTGCTCCTGGCTAGACCCAGTTCCTAGGTATCAGCAGATCTCTCTTTCTGTCCTAACTTGGGTGGGGAAAAAAATGATTCACTTTGATTTTTTCTCATATTTCCCAATCATGACTCAATCTGATAAATTTTCTAGGTCTCTGGAAGAGTTAGAGTAAGTGGGGAGTTCACTATACTTACTGTTTTTCTACTATCTTGTTTCCACTGTCAAAAAATTATAGGACAGATTTGAAAGTTACATGTCAAGTTTATTTTTTTAAACCCTTACTTTCTGTCTTGGAATCAATATTGTGTATTGGTTCCAAGGCAGAAGAGTGGTAAAGGCTAGGATATAGGGGTTAAGTGACTTGCCCAGGGTCACACAGTTAGGAGGTATCTGAGATCACACTTGCCTGGCTCAGTCTACTGAGCTACCTAGTTGCCTCCTTTGAATTTTTTTTTAATATTTAAAAGAAAAGCAAGTTGTTAATAACAGATTCGGTTTCACATTAAATCTTTTCCCATTCTACAATATATTTGGAAATACTCATTTGATTTCTACTAAGTTCAGGATTTTTTTTTAACCTAGTTGTTTCTTTGAAAATGTTAGGATCTATCTATTTCAGTCACTGTACCTGTTTTTTCAACCTTGTAACCCACAGCAGCACAGTTAAAAGACATTCCTGAAATCAATAGTGCTTTATATGGCTCATTACTTGTAAATGAACACCAAGCTTCAAATGCCTGTGAAGCCATGGGAGTTTCTAAACTCAACACTCAATCACAATGTATGCCCAAAGTGCAGCAATGTTGATAAACAAAACACTTCAATGCACTTGAATGGTTTTTTTTTTACAGCAGCTGGTCTAAACTGAGCACACACACACACACACACACACACAAACACACACACATCCTTTCTATAGTTCATAGGATTGTAGATTTAGAGTTGAAAGGAATCTTAGAGGCCACTGAAAACAGCCTCCTAATTTTGCAGATGAGGAAACTGAGGAACAAAGAAGTTAAGTGACTTACTGAGAGTTACACAGGTTGTAAATGTCTGAAGTGGGATTTTAACCCAGGATTTCCTGATTCAAAGATCAGTGCTCTATCCACTTGACTCTTTGATGCCTAGCCAATTCAATTCTACATCATTTTCTTCTCTTGAATCCCTTGCCAATAAATTCCTTAAATCTTTACTTTTAAACCCTATTGCTGTTCATCCCTTGCCAGACCTTAGTCTTGGATTAATTCCACCACTTGCCTTCTCCACTCCTCCTCATGTCTTGCTGAATGGAGGTGGAGGAAGGAGACTACACATTAAGTTCATGTTACCCACATCAAGTAAGCCCTCGCTACAGTTAGGCTAACGTTCTCTTCTTCCTTCACTGATCCCCTATCTCTCTATCCCCACAGAAATGAATTGGAACATTCCCTTCTCTCCTCAAGCCTCCCACACTTTCCTCTCCTACTTCTCAGCCAATATCATTAAGCTTCATTTCTTACTTTATTGAGAAAACCAAAATCATTACATGTGAAGTTCCTCCTCTCCACTTCTCTTTATCCAAGAACCTCTTGACAGCTTCCTCCATTCTCTGTCCCTTTCCTGTAGTCTCTGACAATGAGGTGACTCTTCTTCTTTCCAAGGTCAACACTCTATTTTGGTGATTTCATCAGCTTCCTTAGGTTCAGTGGATCCCAAGATCTAGTCCAGCCTCTCCTCTGAGCTTCAACCTTGGATTACCAATGGCCTTGTGCACATTTAAAACAGTATTTCAATAAAGGGAGTATTGTAACAAAAAAAAAAATTAAATTAAATAAAAAAAGATAAAAATAAAAAAATAAAAGTAAATAAATAAATAAATAAAACAGTATTTTGAAAACAGAACTCATCACTTTCCCCTTCCCCGGGCCCATTCCTCTTCCAAACTTCCCAATTTATGTGGAAAACACCACCATCCTTTCTCCCAAGTTTACAATCCTGTGCATTATCCTTGGTTCCTCATCCTCCTCTACCCCCTATAACCAAATAGTTGCCAAATCTTGCTATATCTACCTCTACAACATATCTCAAACCTGACTATTTCTCTTTATTCAAACACTTCCTTGGGCCTGGACTTTTTTTTTTAAACTCTTACCTTCTGTCTTAGAATCAATATGATGTATTGGTTCCAAAGCAGAAGAATAGTAAGGGTAGGCAGTGGGAGTTAAGTGACTTGCCCAGGGTCACACAGCTGTTACAGACAAAAGAGTGGTTGCCTTAAACTATGACCACAAAAAAAAATGTGGTTTTAAATCAAAACTAAGTGGTCGCCATGGGAAAATTCCCAAAATGTGAAATACCCAAGTCAGCTGGGTTTTATGGAGATTTTAATTAATATAAAATAAAGGAATTAAGAAAAAGGAGAGAAAATAAGAGAAATATAGTATGAAGGGCCTAGGCCAACATGGCCTAGGCCTAAGCCTTAAGAGAGAGACTAGTCAGTCTTTTATCAACTCATCACAAGATTTGTCTCAAGCAAGCTCTAGTGTTCAGAGACACCCAGCTACTCCAACTAGTCTGAGCTCCAACTCAGCTACCAAAGCTGAATTACGTTTTTAGAGCCCTCCAGCTCCTTCCTTTTAAAGAAAATTTTCTCCTATGTCACCTCCCCTAAATTTCTACATCTACCAATCACAGTAGACGTTTTCCAAAGGACTGACCATTCTTAATTCACACCTGACTAGACTAAAACTTTTGAGTAATTCACACCTGAGTAGACTAATCTTGTCCTTTGCAAGTTGCCTGATTAATTTGACCTTCATAGGTACTTAGCACCCCCTTTGTATTAGATCTAAAAATAGACCTAGCTTAAGGGCTCTTGCTTTACTTTAAGTATGGGTGGGGGACTTTTCATTGTTCAATCAGGAGTTTACAACTTTATCTTCCCCTAAAGTATGCCTAAGTATGGGTGGAGTAATGTTAGAGTTCCCACCTTCCTGACCAAAGTCCCTTCATTGTTTTAAAATGGGGAATGGTCCTAACCAAATGTTCTAAGGTAGAGTCTGAGGATTTTAAAGATTCACAAGTCTGAAAAATTTTAAGATTCACACAGCTAAAGTGTCTTTGGCCTGGATCACAGCAACCGATTCCTACTAATTTGTCTCTCAGGCTCGTGTCTACTAATTCCAATTCATCTTCCGTCTTTCTGCCAAAATGATTGTCCTTAAGCACAGATCTTACCATGCCATTCCCCTATTCAATAAATTCTAGTGACTATCTATTTCCTTTTGAATAAAATTGAAATTCCTGATTCTAACTTTAATAGCTCTCCACAACCTGGCTTTAACCTACCTTTTTGGACTCACTGTATATTTTCCCTCCTCCCACACACTTCCATGCAATCAAATTAGCCACCTGTTTGTTAGTCACACACAATACTCTATCTCCAGTCTCTGAGTCTTTGCATTGGCCAATCTTCCATTCTCAAAATGTACTTCTTCCTCTCCTTGGGCTCATAGAATCTTTCTTCCTTTAAGATTCTGGATTCTTACTTCTGTCTCAGAATCAATATTAAGTATCAGCTCTAAGGCAGAAGAGCACTAAGGGTGAGGCATTTGGAATTAAGTGACTTGCCTAGGGTCATATAGTCAGGGAGTATCTAAGGCCAGATTTGAATCCAGTACCTCCTGTCTCTTGGCCTGGTTCTCTATCCAACCTAGCTGCCCCTGAGTGTGATATATTTCTAAATCATGTATGGACGTGTGTATGCATTTGTGTCTAGATCTAACTCTCTTTTCACTGAACCACCTAGATGACTATTTTTGTTATATTTTATGTTTTATGTTAAGTGGTTCAGTAGATAGAAAGACAGTTCTGGAGACAGAAGGTCTTGGGTTCAAATATGACCTCAGATGCTTCCTAGCTGTGTGACCTGGACAAGTCACTTAATTCCAGTTATCTAACCCTTACTACCCTTCTGCCTTGGCACCAATACTTGATATCAATTCTATGATAAAAAGGTCAAGGTTACTTAAAGAAAAAAAATACAGTTATAGAAGTTAAGGGTCATTGAATTGGAGGTGCCCATGCTGGGTGTGATGGTGTTGTTAAAGAATAATTATATAAGTGAACTGGTATAAAGGAGATCTTTAAACAGCAAGTCGGGAAAAAAGTGGGTTATTTATTGGATGAGAGGGATGATCAATGGACATTTATATCCATAAAGGTCAGGAGATCTAGAGAAACATTGTCCTCAGCATGTTTGGAAGATTTATTGGAACACATGGAAAAAATGCTGAGAAGAATGGGTTGCAGTCTGTATCACTGGAAGGAGTACTTGCATCCATCTCTAAAATCAGGGATCCAAAAAATGAAATAAAATAAAATCACAGATCCATGAACTATTAGTGTTGGATGGAGGGTGGGTAATAAGGGCGAAAGGAACAGAAAGGAGTCAAAAACAACTGTCGTTTCCAGCCTCAGAAAACCTGGATGCCTGGGATGATGGTGACGCCAATTAACAGACATTTTTAAGTCCAGAAGAGGAGCAGAAGAGAATGATTTTCATTCTTGCTGGGTTTGGGCTACAGGTGAAACATCTCGGTGAAGCTGCCCAATCAATGGATGGGTGGAAATGCAGACCCCATGCTCCAGGGAGGAGGTGGGCTTGAAGAGAGTACACTAAGTATTTAATTCTTGCCCTTATCCTCTGCTTGTAATGGCATGAAACTGAAGTTGCCCTGACTAGGATGGGAGCTCCCTAGGAATAGAGGACAAAAATGTAGACTGAGTCATGGAATAAAAGGGCTGAAGCTCAAGTTGGCAGAACCTTGAAAGGAGGACCGCTGGACTGCTGGCAGAAAGGGACTCGCAGAGAAGTGGACATTGGTCCAGTAGTCCATAACCCAGGGAGTTTCTCTGAGGTCTTCTGCTTCTTCTTTTTTTTTTCTCCCCAGTGCTTTGTATAACGCCTGGCATACAGTAAGTGTCGGCTGATTGAAATTCCCGGATCTATGGCACTGGCAAGCAGGAGAGTAGTTTTCACTTCCAGTAACACCAATTTTTCCCTACTCTCCCCTTCGCTCCCTCATTGGTCCAATCAGCCCCACCCTTTCCCCTCATTGGTTTGCCTCCTCGCTTTTCCTACCGCCCACTCTTTTCCCGTAATTGATCTTATTTAGCTCTTGCCTGCCCGCCCCACCTTACACCTATCCTTTCCCCTCATTGGTCGGTTTGCCCCCCATTTTTTTCTTAGGGACCTCCCCTAATTCATCGCCTACTTCCCTCCTGGAGTCCCGCCCCTCCCTTTCATTGGTCTGTCTCTTCCTCGCCTAGCGCCACTCAGCAGCGCCTCCTCTTCCTTGGGTCCAGCCCTTTCGGTCCCTTCTCAACTCTGGTTGTGTAAGATTGCGTCGTCACGGTAACTGCCTGCCCCACAGAGGTCTAGCTATGGCTTGGAGAGATGGCTGGAGCTCTGCGGGTCCTGGCGCTCAGATCGCTCAGGTCCAGTCCCCTGCGGTAAAAACAGAGGCCGGGGCGTGGGTGAATCACAGACCCAGCTGAGGGAAGGAGAGGTGGGCGTGTGGGCGAAGGGGAGAACATTGCCCCCAGGAGAAGGAAGAGGAGACAGGAGAATATAGATCTGATGTGGGGAAGAGAGAGATCTTGGAGTGTGGAGGGAGGGGGACTGGCACTGGACTTGTGATTTCAATGGGGACTCCTGGATGAAGAAACTCCTTCTACTAGTGCAATTTGGCACCCTCTGTGAAATCCATAGTCTCACTTTCCCAAGGTGACCTAGCCAGCATGTATCAGAGGCAGAACTTGAACCCAGGACTTCCTGATTTCAAGGCTAGATCTCTGTCCTCTATGTCATACTGTCTACTGGAGAAGGGACTGCAGAAATATGTTAGAGAGGGTGGAGATTGTAGCTTTGATCTGAATGGGAAGAAACCTGAGTGAAACTAAACACTTACCTTTTTCTCACAGTGGGGAAGAGGGTGACATAGGGGTACAAGCCTCTTAGGTCTGTTGTTCCCCTGTCTTGGCCTAGCCTGGTCTGAGCTTGTGTCCCAATCCCTTAGCCCTCAATAACTATCCTGCAGTCTCTTCCACTGGCTTGGGTACCTCCTCACCAGCCAGGAAACATGAAGGAAGGTAAGATTTCCAAACCTCCCCCATCTCTCCCATTTTTGAGCAATGCCTTCTGCCCCCTAATCAATGCCCTGTCCCTGGTTCCTCCACCTACTAATTTTAAATCTGCCCAGGAAAGAGACTTTGGGGACCTCACTGGGGTTAGAATTATAGATCATCCCCTTCTGACCAATTTCCTTAACCAGACCTACAGGAGCTGATGATGCTGCAGAATATTCAGATGCACCAACTGCTCATGAACCGCCTAGCAATGAGTGCCCTTGACTCCAAGCTCCTTACTTCCCAGGTTTGTTGACCCTGGTAGGATATGATATACCACCTGTGCTTTTGCTTTTTGGGCAGAGATCCTCATGATAGGACTTTGTGGAAAGATAAGATAGAGTATCACCCCCAACTTAGACTGGTATGTCCCCAGAATACCTGGTCACTCAGCAGTGTTGAGGATAGTGGTCTCCCAAATGGGTGCTGGTGCCTCCTAGGGACTATAATATCAATCCAGAACATTATGCCAGAACCCCAACATTATGTCAGGACCCCAAGGACTGTGTGGTCTACTAAGCAGAGTTTGGGAATATGGATAATCAATCTTCATCCTTCTTGTCTCCAATATAATCAAACCTCTCATCTTCTGACATTTTCCCACTCTGTCTTTCCACTAGCTATTTGTAGCCTATTTCTTCTGAACCAAATATTGTATCCTCAGGGCATTTAAACCAAACTCCACTGAACACAGCAGCAAGTATCTCTCCCTGCCTGGAGAAACCCACTACTTTCCTTCAACTCTCTTCAGTAGCCACAGCAGGTGCCTATTGGAAGAGAGGTTCTATTCCCAAGTCAGCTGATACGATAGAGTGAGTTGTTTAAGAGAAGCAAGCTTAGATGTGTTGGATCAGGTTAAAGATCTCATGACATTATCTTTACTCTCAAATTTAACTCCCTTACACATAAGCCTTTTTTTTAAAAACCCTTACCATCCATCTTTGAATTAATACTGTGTATTTGTTCCAAGGCAGAAGCATGGTAAGGGCTATGCAATGGGGTTTAAGTGACTTGTCCAGGGTCACACAGCTAGGAAGTGTCTGTGGTCAAATTTGAACCCAGGACCTTCCAACTCCAGGTCTGGTGCTCATTCCACTGAGCCACTTAGCTGTCGCTTAACCTTTTTACTTTTAAAATCATCCTTGACTCCTCGTTCTCACCCCTCATATCCAAATATTTATCTCTATAATACTTCTCAAATCCATTCCTTTCTCTCTACTCACAGAGCCACCATCCACCATCCACCCTCCTAGTTCATCAGTTGTTCATCAGACCTTCATCACTTCTCACCTGTCTTATTCTAGCCACTTCTTTGTAGGGGACTCTGTTTCAAGTTCTCTCCAATCCAATTTCCACACAGTTGCCAAAGTGACTTTCTTAAAGTAACCATCTAATCACGCCACTCCCTTACTCAATCCAGTGAATCCCTATTGTCTCCATTATCAAAAACTGTTTCACCTTTATTTCATCCTTTTTAGTGTAAGGTTATTACATACATAATTATTAACATAATAGCATAATTTAAATAAGTAAATATATACATATTGGGGATATGTACTACAAACATTTTTGCTGATAGGAGAGAACAATCAAACCACTAGTCCAGATTTTCAGACCATTCCCTGACCATCCCCCCCTGAAAAAGGCAGAGGGAAGGGAAGGAGATAAATAGTGCTAGTCATTTTCTACCTACCAGGACTGTACCTCATTTTCCTCTGTTGTTGGGGGAAGGTTGATTGGTTTAGGATAGAATGTCATTTGAGGATATGATGCGGACAGAATGAGGTCTAATCTAGGGGGACAAAGAAAGGCCTGGCTAATGGTTAGAATGTTAGGGCCTTGGAGAAGAACAGAAGAATTGGAAGGGAAAGGCAATGGGGACGGAGACTTTTGCTTGGTAGAAGTATTATTGAAAATCCCTTCTTCGCTCTTCAGGTCTACCAGCTGAGCTTGGAGGATGACGAGGAAGAGGAAGAAGAGGAGGAGATGCTGGTGTTTCACCACCATTACCTGCCTTGGTCAACCCCAGCCCCAGTCCCCCTGCTTCCCTGTCCAGTGCTAGACCCACGTCAGTCATGGCTCCCGGAGATTTCAGAGATTAGGAATCCTCCTCAAGACTCACAGATCATTTCATCTGCCAGGTTGTAGAATATATGACGGAAGTTTGAGGGGAAGGGGAACTGGATGATGCTATAACTAGAAAAATGCCAGAAAAAGTTCTTTGCTAGGGAATGAGGTTTAGAAAGGTCTTCTTGGGGTGGGGATTGGGAGAAACAGATTGTGAGATCAAACATGAGAGACATCTACTACTCGATGACCATTCTTTGTCTTTCTTCTCCCTTAATCTAGAAGAGGAATACCCCCACCTCCACCACCCAGCGCCACGGGGACAGTGGGTGCTGATGTACCACCTGCCTCAGGTAGGGCTCTATTCCAGCCCATTTTCAATCTTTTGCATTTGGCAAGGTTGGGAAGAGGCAGGCCTGGGACCAAGAATGGGTAGTAAAAGAAATCTGACTTTAAGCTTTCGGGGAAGTGTTTGTGTTCTACCAAACACTCTTCTGTACTCAACATGGTTGTGTCTGTTGACTTGGTAATAAGATGAACTGCATGCTGAAAGGGAGTTTAATTCTATTGTTTGCTTGCTCCGCTTCACTCTTACTAATTGGCTGCTCATGCAGGTCTCCTTCCTTAGCCACTATTTGTCTAAAGACCTTTCTGATCCTTCGCTTTTTCCCATACCAAAAGGGTTACTTTCTCCTTAGACTACTATGACGTGGCAGAGGGACAATTGTGACACCACCCCCAGTGGACCGGCTTCTCTATATGGTAGGAGAGTCTCA
Organism: Monodelphis domestica; assembly: GCF_027887165.1. Classification (NCBI taxonomy): domain Eukaryota; kingdom Metazoa; phylum Chordata; class Mammalia; order Didelphimorphia; family Didelphidae; genus Monodelphis; species Monodelphis domestica. The sequence continues at coordinate 210,288,577 of NC_077228.1, forward strand.
TATTCTACAACTTCCCATCTTGGGCAGCTACAGACAAGGCAACCTGTGAAGCCAAGAGACCCACCTTCCACTTTTCTTTTTCTCCTAGCTGCACACCTCCTGCATGTCTCCCTGCTCCCTCATGCTCCCTGCAGTCCTTCAACTTCTCAGTCCTAAACTGTATCCCAAAATGACTTACTAGATGAGGGCCAGTGCCAAGAGTAATCCTGGTCTAAATCCAGTGTTTCAGGGAGGTAGGACAGAAATAAAAAGCCAGGGAATAAACAGTAGGGTTCCCTTCTCTTCTCCCTCTATTTCTCTATCTGCCAACTATCACAACTCCCATCTGCGCCCACCTTCTCCAACCCTGTTTACCTGGGCAGTAGTAGACCTTCCACTTCTCAACCCAGGCACTGAGTCTACCTTCAGAACCTGTACATTTCTCCTTTTCCACTGTCATATTTAGCCGTTGAAGGGATTTTAGAGACCATTTAATCTAATCCTGTTACTTTTCAGATGAGGAAGCAAGATCCAGAAGAAAGGAAGGACTGATTTGTCCAAAGTTGCACAGATAGTAAATGGATCACTTGAATTCTAAACCAAGGTCTTCTGACTATCAAGTCAGTATCTTTTGCTTCTGTCTGACATCGTCTCCAACTTTGAGGGAATAATGTGGAAGGGATTGTGAATGATTTAGCATGGTGTATGGGAGGGGAGTGGACACTTGTTGACAAGTAAATACTGACCCTAACCAGATTTCAAGACCAACTTTGGAAAAGAACAGGGTGAGTCACAGGGGGCCAGGGAAGAGACATCAGAAGACTTAGGAGCAAGGGAGATAGAAATGTTGCAGTTTTGCCCTTTCCTCCACTCCCTTCATCTTAATTCTTATAGCCCTTCTCAGGAGATCAGAGGTAAGATCAAATCCCAGAAGGAATTGCTCACAGCCAGACCCATCATGGAGAATTTCTGCCTAGACATCTCTCTGAGACTTCATCAAGGGGTGGGGGTGAGGGAGATTAAGGGCAATGAGATGGGGCTTATCCACAGAGAAAGTTTTACTACTTTACCTGTCACCCCTAGAGGATCCTCATCCTGACTCTTTCTGATGTCAGGCTCTTAGGGACTTCCCTCTGCCTGCCTTTATTCTATCAGCCCCAAAAATGTCAGAAAGGACAATGTGTCTAGGGCAGAAACTAGTGGCCCTGAAGGTGGAATTGTGGAGGGGAAAGATCAAGGAGGATGTAATGGAGGAATGGTAAAAAGGTCTGGTTGGGCAGCAAAGGAGAGAAAAGTTAAATCCAACAAGTTTATAAATACATTCTATTTGTAGATTTTAATCTCTAAAGAAAACAATTAAACCATAAATCAAGATTGGGAATATGGATTTCGACTCATATCCTAAGGCCATGTTGGCAAACCTATGGCATGTGTGCCAAAGGGGACTGCTCCCCTTCCCCCTCTCCACCACACCTGAGGACTTTCCTCACATCACCCATCCTCTGCCCAGCAGCCCAATGGGAGTGCTTCCTCCCTCCCCTGTCTGGGGCAAGGAGGCACTCACTTGCAGCATGAGGGTTGCAGGTTGGGCACTTGGTCTCTAAAAGGTTCACCATCACTGTCTGTCCTAAGGTCTTTCTGGGAAAGATGGGTCCTTCCAAACTCTCTCTCTCTCTCTCTCTCTCTCTCTCTCTCTCTCTCTCTCTCTCTCTCTCTCTCTCTCTCTCTCTCTCTCTCTCTCATCCACACACACACACACACACACATTTACATCCTTTTGCTTCTCACCACTCACTAAGCTATATAGAAGTTATAGATGACCCGTGACAGCAAGGTATCCCTCATCCCTCTGGTCCTTGTAGTCACTCTGGGTCATACACATCTGTTTCTGTGGATCCTCCAGGCAGCAAGTACCCCATATCCCCCAGTTCGCTGTTTACGCCAGTGTTGCCCATAAACAAAACACAGGCAGACTGTGACCACAAATATCAGCAGCAGCAGAGTTGTGATGATGATAGTGATGAGCATCTGGTTGTTCTGGGAGGGTTCTGGAAAGGGGAAAAAAGGCAGTGTGAGAGCGCCATCCCCTTCCAGCTCATCCTGAGCTGAGCAAAATCATGGCTCCCAAAAGGTACTGATTTCCTAGGACCCCAAAAGCTGTCTCACCAAGGTCCCCTCCTATGGGACCTCAACTTTTACACAATTAGTAAAGGTTTAGCACTTTGTTCTGGGTACCAGCAAGCTATGAAGAGATATGAAGATAATAAAGAGTCTCTGCTGGTGGAGCTTGTAGTCTGATAATCATGCTAGCCTTGGGAGTCATGCTAATAGTGAGGCTTGCCAGACTCTTCCCCACAGAAGCCTGTAGTTTGGATGTTGATGCTAGCTTAGGCTGCATTCCCTTCTCCTAGGGAGAGTGCAGCTTGGCAATTCTTGACTTCCCCAAAACAAGTGGAACAGACCTCTGACTGGGGACCTAAGGCTCTCATCTCTAGCTGCTCTCAGTTCTTAATCTCCAACCTTCTAGAACAAAGTGGATAAAAAGCCAGAGATCACAGGATTTGTGTAAGGGGAAGGGAAGCAAGAGGAAAAAAAACCCTGTGAGCAGACTTGAGAGTCATCTGGGATTAGCTACCAACACATCAAAAAGCAGCCTCCTGGCTTAGAGATGAGAGGAACTGGGTTCAAATCTGAACTCAAGCCACTTCCTAGCTGTGACCCTGGGCAAGTTACTTGACCCCAATTGCCTAGCCTTGACCACTCTTGTGTCCTGGAATTGATACTTAGTATTGACTCTTAAGACAGGAGGTAAGGGTTAAAAGAAGAAGAAGCCTCCTGGCAAAAGCTGAGAGCAGAATTTAGAGTGCTTCTTCTAAGGCTCCATAGGAGGGAGTAGGGAAACGAACTCAGAACCAGTTTCCATCTGGGACCCTTCCTGACGCACCAAATATCTCCAGCATCTTGAGGGCTGAACTGGCATTGAAGAAGTGCTCGCTATGTGGTCTGAGATCCAGCTCTGCATAGCAAGAGAAGTTACTCTTGTCATCTTCCTTTCGAGCAGTGACGTTGAAAACAAGCCAGGCATCTTGCAGAACCTTAGACACAGTCTTAAAGGTCTGGCGGTGTAGCATCTCGGTGCCTTGGAGCAAAGTGAGTGTGAGGTTTTCCAGTGGGCCTACGTTAGGCACATGGCATGTCAGGGTGAAATTCTTACCCACAATCACCCAAGCAGGCTGCAGGTTGAATATCACCTGCTCTGGTGGCCCTTAGGGGACAAAAAAAGTAAAAGCTTCGTGAGTAGAAGACCAACCTCCCTCCAAGGGTACAAAGGATACTAGAGGGAGCTCCCATCAGCACTGTTACAGACTCCTAACCAGCCTGCCTTAAGTAGGTATTTCTCCCTGGAACAGGGCTACTTCTGTTTTCTCTGCTTCAGTGGTGTGCTAGGGACTTGGCTTCACTTGTATGAGATGGGGTGGACTATTGGTTCACTCTCTGGTATAATCAAGGAGGAAACTTCAGGGTGCAGAGTTTATTGCTTAGTTTCACTGTCTTGGAGGTGGATTGAGCCTTGAAGTCTCAAATGGATTGCCTCAGTTCGTCCAAATATATTTAGAAATTTTACAACAAACCAAAACAATATAGTTTAAGTTCTCTATTCCACCATCTTCCTTACCCCAACCCCAGCAACTAAACTGCCCACATGTAATGTTTACGTGTGTACAATTTGTATTTGTCATCTTGCATGGGTTGGGGAGGGCTACTCCAAGAGACGTGGAGGGGGAAGCCAATGGAGGTGTCCTGAAATTGGGGAAGGGGTTCAATTTTGTCCACTCACGGTATACGGTGATATTGGCAGACTTCTTCTTTTGAGTGCCAGAGCAGGTGAAGTAACAAATGATGTGGGAATCCTGGGCGATATCTGCTAAGTAAAACGCCTTCCAGTGAGTCTCTTCTTTCCACACAGCCTTGTTTATGTTACGGGTCTCAATGCCTCCTTTTTCAGGGTGTGTGCAATTGGTGCTACAGTTGATCCACAGGGCATGGCCAGCCTCAACGGTGGGCCACTCCGGCCACACTGTCACATCAAATAGCTCTTCTCCTGCTACTGAAAGAAGCAACAGCAAATACCGAGTTTCAGCGTTATGCCTGCATGTGCACTTGTGTCACTGTATGAAGCTGGATATATATATATATTTTTTTTTAACCTTTACCTTCCCTCTTAGAATCAATACTATGTATTGGCTTCAAGGCAGAATAGTGGTCAGGGTTAGGCAATGGGGGTTAAGCGACTCACCCAGAATCACAGAGCTAGGAAGTGTCTGAGGCCAAATTTGAATCCAGGACCTCCCATCTCTAGGCCTGGCTCTCCATCCACTGAACCACCCAGCTGTCCCCTGGTTATAGTATTGGATAGATTATGGAGACATAGTCTAGTTTTTCTAGATTTAGGTCAGTACAATTTATTAATAAAGACAGCTAACAAGGATAAACTATGGGAGTGGAAACACCGAGAAAAAGCAACTGCCTGAATACAGAGGTTGAGGGGACATGACAGAGGATAGACTCTAAATGAACACTCTAATGCAAATACTATCAACAAAGCAATGGGTTCAAATCAAGAAAACATCTAATGCCCAGTGGACTTACGCATCGGCTATGGGGGGTGGGGGGGAGGAAAAGAAAATGATCTATGTCTTTAACGAATAATGCTTGGAAATGATCAAATAAAATATATTAAAAAAAAATAAAGACAGCTAACCTTTAAAGCTCAAAGATTTGCAAAGTACTTTATAATTCTCTGCTCCATGAGGTAGGCATTATAAATATTAATACCACTTTACAGATAGATAACTTGATATTAGAAGGGTTAAGTGATGCACATGATTTCACACCTAGTTGAACCCAAACCCCTCTCTAAGCCCAGCATTTGCCCCACTGCATCACACACTGGTCTCTGATCAATATCCTTCACACCCAAATCTTTTTTACTTCCATCATTCAGTCTCTCATTACCTTTCTTCTTGATCAGTCAACCATTCTGGCTCCAGATGAGGGTGCTGAGGCACAGAAACATGATGTCAACCCAAAGTCACCCAAGGAATAATAAAACTAGGATTCAAACCCAAATCCTCATGACTCCAAAGTCCCACTTCCTTTAAATTATACTCCCATATTTCTTTTTAAAAATTATTTTTCTCAAGTACACATAAAATCAATTTTTAACATTCATTTAAAATTGCTTAATTCCAGAGGGCAGCTGGATGGCTCAGTGGATTGAGAGCCAGGCCTAGAGACAGGAGGTCCTAGGTTCAAATCTGGCCTCAGACACTTCCCAGCTGTGTGACCCTGGGCAAGACACTTGACCCCCATTGCCTAGCCCTTACCACTCTTCTGCCTTGGAGCCAATACCCAGTATAGACTTCAAGACAGAAAGTAAGGGTTAAAAAAAATTGTTTAATTCCAAATTCCTTCCTCCATATTTTCTTAGCTTCTAAACTGGTCTCTCTAACCTTCCTTTCTAATTTATCCATTTTTCTGCCAGATTAATTTTAGAACACAACTTGAGTCATGTTGTCCCCAACTGAATAAAGTTTGAACTCTCTAGCTTGGCATTTAAGGCTTTTTACAATATGGTTTCAATCTACCTTTACTGTTTTATTTTTCCAGTTACTCCCTTGAATGCTGTAGCTAAACTAGACTATTCTCTGTCCCATTGCCAGCCTGGCAACTACTCCTGTGCTCTCAAGCACAATCTTCTTGGCATCTCTACCAAAATCCTCCCCTTTCTTCAAGATCCAGCTCTGGAGCCTTTTCCTTCATGATGCCTTCCCTGACCTTCCTGAAAACTATAATCACTCAGAGGATACATCTCCAGAGGCATGAATTGTACTGGCACCCACTCAGTGCTAACCAAAACCTCCTTTCCCCTAAGAGCACCATCAGGTGGATGATAACAAGTTTTGGTGCCTTTAGAAGTTCTAGTGAGCAGCGACTCCCTCTGTGGGAGCGGAATGAAAACTTACACGCATCTTCATACCTCAGAAGCACCTCTTAGTTACCCAAACCCTTTGTGGGAAGTTATCTGAACCATCTAAGGGTCGGGTGGGTTGGAAATCAGTCAATTAAATGAGGCCTGAACCATCTCCTTAAGTGGTATAGAACTTTCCAGGTGGGTACTAAGGAGAAAATGAGGTTCTATGAATCTTACCCACAAAACAAGAATTACAAATTGGATTGGAAAGCAAAATTCAAAATATGTTGATAAGAAACATACTTAAAACAGTCCACATGGTTAAAATGATGGACTGTGGTGGAATTTATCATGCTTCAGGTGAACTGAAAAAAAATGGAGTAGCACTCATGATCTCAGACAAGGCCACAGTAAAAATAGACAGCTAAAAGGGTTAGAGAATTTGCATTATTCTTAAAGGCAACACAGACAATGAGATATTTAAAAAAACAACACCCCAAACCCATATAAATCATCAGCATTTCTATATATTTCCAACAAAGCCCAGCAACAAGAGTTAGAAAGAAATTCCATTTAAAATCACTCTAGACAAAAAAAAAATCGCTGGTCAATATAAAATACTTGGGAATCTATTTGCCAAGATTCACGCAGGAATTATATGAATACAATTACAAAACACTTATCAAGTAAATAAAGTTATATCTTAACCATTGGAAAAACATTAATTGCTCATGGGTAGACTGAGCTAATGTAAGGGAAATGACAGTCCAGCCTAATTAACTCATTCAGTGCCATACCAATCAAACTACCAAAAAACGATTTTATAGAACTTGAAAAGATAATAGCAAAGTACATTGGGAAGAGCAAAAGATCAAGAATATCAAGGGAACTAATGAAAACATGTGAAGGAAGGTGACCTTGCAGTACCAGATCTCAAACTGTACTATCAAGCAGTGGTCATCAAAACAATATGGTACTGGCTAAGGCATAGAAGGGTGGATCAATGGAATAGACTAGGGGTAAATGGCCTCAGCAGGCTAGTGGTTGATAAACCCAAAGATCCTGGCTTTTGGGACCAGAACTCACTATTTGACAAAAACTGCTGGGAAAATTGGAAAACAGTATGGGGAAAATTATGTGTAGATCAATATCACACTCCCTATACCAAGATAAGGTCAAAATGGACATATGATTTAGACATAAAGGATGCTATAAGTAAATTGGAGGAACATAGAATAGTTTACCTGTCAGATCTATAGAGAAGGGAAGAATTTATGACCAAACAAGAGATAGAGAAGATATAAAATGAATAATTTTGATTATATTAAATTAAAAAGAGGTTGTACAAATTAACATATTATGAAAGAGACTACAATAATAAAAAGATCATATACTATGACTGGCTTGAATTTATACTAGGAATAGAAGATTGGTTTAGTATTAGAGAAACCTGTTGTCAACCAAATAACCCACCATTCAAATACAGAGCAGATTTATTAAAAGGGAAAGAATCTAGGCATGCATGTTGGAGACATGCACATTTCAAATGCAAAAGAGTCCATGACCCAAGTGGGGGACAAGGATAATTTAAGCTTGTAAGTCACTCACGAAGAACAGAAAAGGAGCATTCTCTTCTGGGAATAAATGAAACACAGAAGTGGGGTGTTTCAGGATGTTACTGATTTAAACTGGCTTAGTCTGCTTCAGGGAAGGTCTAAAATGCCCAGCTCAGTAAGGTCAGTCAACGAACACTGTGAAGGCATCTAGGAGTGAGCACAACTTTCTGGCTAACTGCAGGTTCCCAATTGGCTCAAAAGGAAAAGCATACCTACTCTATGTCCAGGATGTCTCTGATGGTAAGGTAACTCATGGAAAATAGACAAGGTCAGGAGCATTTTCACACTATAAATAATTGACTATATTGATAACTTTCCATTGAGAACACTTATTTCCAAAAAAAAAAACCCAACAAAGCTATCTCCTTCCCTGTTCCTCTAATTTGTGTCATCTTTAGGTCATGAACGCATTTAGAATTGATCATATTTAGAATAGAATTGTATGCTTTGAGATGCTAGTCTAAACCTAATTTCTTCCAGATTTGAACCTAGGACATCCCATCTCTAGGCCTGGCTCTCCATCTCAAACCACTGGGTCACCTAGCTGCCCCCCTAGGATTATTTTTTTACCTCTTGTTTTTCACACAAGCCATCGTCTGACCTAGAACCTTTGTCACAAAGTCCTTATCCATTTCAGTTAATATTAATGAACATTCTCAGGATAGTGGAAGACATTGCTTGTCTTCAGGAAGTAGACCTCCTCCCATGTTTCTTTTTTTCCAAACCCTTAACTTCTGTCTTTGAATCAATACTGTGTATTGGTTCCAAGGCAGAAGAGTGGTAAGGGCTAGGCAATGGGGGTTAAGTGACTTGCCCAGGGTCACACAGCTGGGAAGTGTCTGAGGCCAGATTTGAACCTAGGACCTCCTGTCTCCAGACCTGACTCTCAATCCACTGAGCCACCTAGCTGTCTCCTCCCATGTTTCTACCTGCCAAATGTGGCAATATGAAGTAGAATTTAGATAGCCCCCTACGGGAGGAAGATGAGAAAAGCATATTGAGTGTTTCCTAGGAAGGAGTCCTTCCTGATTAGTCTCCAGCATAGAATTAGAGAAAAGGACACTAAAAAGATCAATAATCCCCTACCATTCAATGGGGTCCTAGGCCTGCCCCCTAACCCTATTTTTAAAGATCAAAAACTCATTCATCTTGGGGTAGGTAGGTAGTAGAATGGATAGAATGCTAAGCCTGGGGTCAGGAAGACTTGGGTTCAAATTTGGCCTTAGATACTTCCCAGCTATGTGATCTTGGGCAAGTCACCTAACCCTAATTGCCTAGTCCTTGCTGTTCTCTTTTAGAATTGATACTTGGACAGAAAGTAAGGGATTAAAAAACAAAACAAAACTCCTTCACCTCTAATTCTAATTGCCTACTATGCAAAAAAAAAAGTTTATCTTAATTTTTCTCATGTCAACAATTCATTTTTCAAAGCTGTCAACAAGAACCAAAGAATATTTGATTTTGTTATATTTTTACTTTTCTTATCAAACTCCTTAAGTATGCGATTCCACTAAACCTAGAGCATAAGAGAAGCTTTCTCCTTTATACTACTGCGATGGGCTCCCACCTACCCAATCAGTATTCTGGCCACAGAATACTAACGTCCTATTTCTGACTATCCAATCACCCCAGACTTCCTTTCTGCCACACATCCTTCTCCCTCACCAACAACTTCACCACAAAGCCACTGCAAAATAATCCTTGTTGACTATGTCAGATATTCTGGACTGGGTCTAACTTGGGTCAGTCCAATTAATTCAGACAGACTTATAATGCAATGAGGTACTCAGGGACAAAAAATACAACAAAAACACTTTAATTGATGACAAAGGATAAAAAGGTTCTAATTCCTAAGGTGCAAAAAGATGCCAAATAAAATAATAAAGTAATAAAAAATAAAATAATAAAAAAATTTCAATAATAAATAAATAAATAGTCCCCCTTGTGTCACATTCACCCCTCTGAGTCATTTAGGGAAAGAAGGCATTTCCACTGGACAACAGGAACTCTGGTAAAACTTCCAACCCACCTCTCCATTCGCTTTGCTTCAAATGAAAAGGAATCCAAAAGGTCCCCAGAAAGGTCCAGCAGAAAGGTCCTATCTAGAACAGGTGCTGCTGAGAGGGTGACTCTGAGGTTATGAACCTTCGTGACTAGGGAAACTACGGACTTTGTGGCTAGCTTGATCCTGGCCTAGGCTTTACGCATGTCCTCTTAATCCCTCTCAGAGCCAGGATTTCCTCACAGCTGCTGAGATTCTCAAACCTATTAGCAAGATGGCAGTTATTTTTCTTTACCAGGAATTCCTTACCCATTCCTGGCTATCCTTCCTACCTTCTCTTCCCAAGAGGAAAAAGTTTTACTATTATTTAGACCTCAGTACAAGGAAGGAAATAAATTTTTTATTTTGGGAGAGTCATCCAGGTCAGAGAAAGTCATGAGATATGAACTGCTTTATGGTAGAAACCTGGCAGATTTGGGGTTTCTGGGAAAGAGATCCCGGACTTGACCCAGGACCATTTCTGAAGTGTAGGCATGGAGCTAGGGCTCGTTAAGGCATTTCCTGGGGCTTGCCCAGATTCCCCAGCCTCATGTCCTCTACTCATGCAGCCTCCTCTGTTTGGACCACATTTACTACAACTGCAAATGGAAGGAAGAAGGGAATATTTATTAAGTGCCTACTATAGGTCAGGAATTGTGCCAAGAAATTTGTAAAGATCTCATCCTTTCTCACCCAGAATTTGGAGCATTGAAAGCTCACCCCCACCCAAAGAAAAGACCAAGAACCCCTCAATGACTCAAGGAACTGAATTGGGAACAAGCACACTCTTGCCCCAGGAATCTCTTTCCAGCCTTCTCAAATTCAGTCCCATTAAGATGGACAGCTAGCTGTCACTTTGGAGTCCATCTTTGCCAAGGACATTAAAAGGGGGGCCAGAATGTCCCCCAACACATAGAAAAACTAAGCAAAGTGTTACTAGCCAAGCCTTCCTATTCCCTCCCTTTGACAGCATCTTTCTCTTTTCCAGTACTACCAGCTACAGGCAAATGGAAGATTTTCTCACCTGTAGAGCTGAGCAGGGTCAAGAAAGCCAACAGGTCCCAAGCACTGAAAAGCCACATTTCCATCAGATAGTCTCTTGGGGAGAGAGCGGAGCACCTGGCAGGAGGGGGAAAGAAAAACAACCAACTCCAATAGGACCTTTTTGAATGCCTGGCTGGGAGGTGTCCTCTATAGTCGAGTACCCAGCATGCTCTAGTCCTGATGACAGAATTTCCTCCAATTGTCTAAACATTTCTAGAGAAACCACATGAATTACCCGACACCCCCACCTACAAGAAGTCGAAGGAAGTAAAACAGTATCTGATAAGTCTAGTTTGGTAGAAAGAACGTTATGAAGCCCACTTCCTGATCCCAAAGCAGGGAAGGAGATTCAAAGTTAAAACACAAAACAAAGCAGAAACCTAACGGGGATGCCCATCAACTGACGGTTACTGGGAAGTTTAAGCCTGATGTATCACTTGAATTCAGGAGTTCTTGGTTGCAGTAGAGCTAGCTAGCTTAAACCAATTGGATTTCTGAACTAGGTCCAGCACCAATATGGTGAGTCCCTAGTATTGGGGAGACACCTAGCTGTCCAAGGAGGGATGAACTGGACCAGGTCCAACCTCCTGTGACATGGTCAGTAATGGGATGAAACATGTGAGCAAGCACTGCACTTCCAGTCTGGGTGAGATAGGGAGATCCAATCTCAAAAGAAAAAAAAAAAGGACCAAAGAGAAGATTTCAGAGAATCTTGGGTAGTTTGAACTGATGCAAAACAAAGTGAGCAAACTCAGAACTCTTTATCGAAGGTCAGCATCATTGTAAAGAAAAGTGGCTTGGAAAGGTTTAAGAACTCTGACTGAAGAAATGACCAACCAGATCTCCAGGAAATGAATGAGTGATGAAACATGTTATGCCTCTCCTGATGGAAGAAGTGATGGGGACATGCATTTTTGGGTATGGCTGCTGCGTGGGTGAGTTTTAGCTGACTACCCTTATTTGTTGCAAGGGTTTTTTTCTCTAATGTTCTTTTAAAAGTTTAGAATTTAAAAAAAAATAAAAAATTTTAAAACACTAGAAAATTGGAGACTTGAAATCAAGTTCTGGCTTGGTTCTGCTATTTACCACTCATAATCATCAGAGGTAACTCACTTTCACTTTTTAGGTTTCATTTCCTATTTTTGTATTTTGTAGAGAGGCTGAGGCCGGCCTGCTTTCATTTTCCTCTCAGTCCTGTCCCTGGCTTCCTCTGGACTTTATAACCATGTACCTATTGCTTACCAGAACTTTCTTCAGTGCACTGCCTTCCATTATGGAAATTTCACTGTACAGTTGTTTTGGTCATGTTGTATACTTTGTGACTCTATTTGTTTGGCAAAGACACTGGAGTGGTTTGCCATTTCATTCTCTAGCTCATTTTACATATGAGGAAACTGAGGCAAATAGGGTTAATTGGCTTTCCCAGAGTCACACAGCTAATAAGGATCTGAGACCAGATTTGAATTTGGGGAGATGAGTCTTCCTGAATCCAGATCCTGCACTCAGACCATTCCGCTACCTAGCTGCCCTCACTATGAAACATTCCTCTGCAAGATTCCCCCCATCCCCTTCTTCCACTGATGAGTGCCTCTTGAAGTCTTCATTTTATGAAGAGGCCAATGTTGTCCAGTTTTCATTCTCCTTCCAGCCCTGTTCCTGAATTACTGTGGACTTTAGAACTATGCCTCTCCTCAACACTGTTTAGCTTCCTGTTGTGCATTATATTCTCTGATTAGAATGTAAGCTCCTTGAGGGGAGGGATTGTCTTTTTGCTCATACTATATTTGTATCTGTAGCACATAGCACAGTGTTTGTCACACAGAAAGCTCTTAAGAAATCCTTCCTTCCTTTCTTCTTTTCTCCCTCCTCCCTTCCTATCTACAATGATGGAGTTGGATTAGATAGTCTCTAAGATCTTTTCTTTCTTTTACATTCCCAAGTTTTATGATCCTAAGAATTTGACTAAGTTCCTTTGAAACTTCAGGAAATAGGGGGAGATAGAGTGGATAATGTGTATGTTGGGGCATGGAGGGTCTATGGTAATAATAATAATTACTCACATTTATATAGTGCTTGCTATGTGCCAGGCATTGGTGCTAAGGTGCTAAATAAACAATTATGACCTCATTTGGTCCTCCTATGAGGAATGAATTAAATTCACTCATGGGAAGAAAATGGAGAGCACAAAGGATAAAAAACAAAACAAAACATGAAAACTGACGATACGTTGTTTATGAGAAACACACTGAAAATGAGATATACATAGAGTGAAAGCGAAGGGCTAGAGCAGAATATGCTATGCCTCAACTGATCCAGAGAAGACAGGGTAGTAGTTATGATCTCTGACATAATTGGAGCTAAAGTGATTAATTGAAAGGGATGAACAGAGTAACTCTATTATATTGGGGGGTAGTCTGGGTAATGAAGCATTATTAATATTGGACCTGTATGCACCAAGAGTTATATACAGCATGCAGATTTTTAAAGGAAAAACTAACTGGGATACAGATGGAAATAAATAAAATAATAATAGTGAGGGACAACGATGGTTTAAATAACATAAATATTTTGCAAAAATCTTACTTTAACATTCATTGATCTGTAATTCTGCATTCCTGATGAGTTGTGGCATTGGAACAAAATTCCACTGGGTATGACCAAGCTAGAAAACTTGGTTTTGGAAATCATTTGGAAACAGATTTTGTCCCCCTGCCTACACACTAATTGAGCTCAATATGACCCTGGTAATTTATGTTAATTGAGAACCAGATGGGTTAAATTGATCAAATTAAATGCTGATAGGAACATGGAGAAACCACCCTCATATTACATTGATATATCAGCTGTGAATTATTTTTTAGAAAGCATTATACATTAAGAATTGTAAAGCTGTTCATGCTCATTGACCTAGGGATCCCATTTCTAGGATTACACAAAGGACATTAGTGAGAGGGTAAAAAGCTGTGTACGCATGAAAATATTCATGAAAGCTTTGTTTTTAATGGCAAAATAACTAGAAATAACAGAAATGAAATGATTAGGAGAAGTGACTGAATAGATTGGGATGTTTAATGTAATGGGTTGTATTATATTATTAGAAATAACAAATATTGGAAATATAAAGAAAAGGGAACTATATGAAGAGAAGAAAAGAGAATAAGAATAATACATGCTATGATTACACACGCACACACACAAATAGCAGCCACAAAATCAAGAGAAAAAAATAACAAAGCAAAACAAATCCAAAGGGAACTCGAAAGAAGAGGATGTATTAGTATGCATGTGTAATTTTCATATTTTTGAGAAAATTGTAAACAAATGTGGTTTATAATTTTACACACACTTTTTTACACATTTATTTATTTAAATATTTTTAGTGGTGGTAATGATTACTAACTACATAATTTTTAAAAAAGATGTTTCTTATATTTAGGCAGATGTTGGAGAATTAATAAGAAAACATGAGCAAGTGTAATATTGAGTGAGGTGTGGATTAGTCAAGTCTACATCAGTAAAGGGAATACTTGAATTCATGAGATCGTAGATGCCTTGAATTTTATAAAGAAGAAACTAGAGGAAAGAACCAGAGGCCTCAGGCTCTTTTAATAAATAATCAGAAAAACAAATAAACATATAGTGGAAGTCTTTCCATATGTTGGATGGAGACAGGACCTAGATAAGACTCATCCAGGATAAGCTATTATCTAGGACCACTGTTGAGACCATGAACTGATTAATGTAATAAGTGTAACATGAGCTGGTCAGGATGTAATTGTCCCTAACTCAGACTGGTCACAGGAAGGAAGCTGGGCACAGATCCAGTCTACCAAACCCACTCCTTTTGGAAATTTCACCCCCTCCCTTGTAGACTCCATTGGGCAAAACACTGGGCGAACCAACCATACAGTGGTAATTCATCTTTATGGAAACAGGTACATACAAATCTCTATGTTAGTCAACTAAAAAGGGACAAAGGATTGTCCCTATGCAGGACCTCTAGCTTATTTAACTAGCTTTGCAAAAGTTGTTCTCTAAGCTTCTCAAGTGTCAATAAAATCCTCTTACTGAGAGGATTTCTGAATTGGCTCCCTTTGACCCTCAACAGCCATTGTCCCAATGACTCATCTGGTTGTTGTTTAAACTTCTGTAAATTCCAGGTTTCTTTGTGATGAAAGCCTCCCCGAACTCCACATCTCCTGTGGAGGATTTCATGCTCTAGACTAGGGGGTAGTAATAGGAGAAACTCAAGACTCTAGTTCTTTTGATGATTATTCTCAATTCTCATCATCATTCCTGTTCCTATACTCTTCCCTTCATCCCTGTAGAATTAAACACATTTTCCTGCAAAACTTAGGGCAAGGACTTCCCATAATTAGCCTGTCATTTTTGTTGTTATCAGTATGACAACACCCCCCCCCCCTTTTTTAAACCCTTACCTTCAGTCTTAGAATCAATACTGTGTATTGTTTCTAAGGCAGAAAAACAGCAAGAACTAGACAGTGGAGGTTGAGTGACTTGATCAGGGTAACACAGCTAGAAAGTGTCTGAATTCAGATTTGAACCCAGGACCTCCCAGTCTCTAAGCCTGTCTCTCAGTCCCCTAAGCCACCTGACTGCCCCACTGATCCTTTTTTATTTCTACCTGTTACTAAGTCTCTCAATTGCCTTTCTGTCTTAAATGTCAAGGGATCAGTGGCTGATTTTGTTGGGTCACTTTATTTTTATTTTCCTTAATCTGGCAATCTAGGTTTTTTGTTTTGTTTTTTTAAGACTGTTAATAAAAAAACTTGGATGGTCCCTCTTGTATTATCTGTATCCTCCACGTTAATTTCCTTTAGTATCCCTTACCATCACTGGAGGATCCTCTTTCTGTCTCAGTGAGAGTGTTGTGGGGATGAAGAGGTGCACCCCTGGGGTTCAGGAAGGATACCTTTTGCAAGAATGCAAGACTCCAAAATTTAGCTTAAAAATAAGAAGAGAAATTTATTAATTTAGAGAGTAATGTTGAAAATGGCCAGGAGGATGGTACAGATGGAACAACAAGATGGAAGGCTGCTCCTTGGGAGGACAGCATGGGTGGAAAAGCTGTCCCCCAGACGACATCAGTTCTGGGGATTTTATACTCTTTACAACAAATGCTGTGTCATAGTGTGGACGACACTCTAGAGTGGTCATCACTCAGGCATTTGGTGGGGTGGGGTGGTCATCTGACTGGGGTCTGCCTGGAGGCATAAGGAATGACCCTCATAAACATTCCTTAGTTTTAGGGCACAGATAGATGTCTGAGATGTAGCCTGATAGAAACGAGGTGTAGCCTGGAGGTGTATCTCTCTGTCCATCTTAAATCTAAAGGAGGATCAAAGGAGGACAATCATCTCAGGGTCCTATGGGGGTCATCAGATGTTTTAGGCTAAGAGTCACGAGGATGTAAGGGAGCAAAGGTATTTCACTGATAATAGTTTGCCTGAGCTTCTGGGAGTACAATGCCCACGTCAAGAGGACTTTCCATATGTCACCAAAAGGACCCATGACAGTTACCATCCTGCTGTATCTGATCATCCAATTCCCCCACCTTCTATATCGGTAACACCTTTCCTTCAGGGGGATGTCTACTCCGCACAGGAAGCCTTCCCCCAGCAGAATGGGTGGATGAGGACAATTTGTTCCAATGGCCTTGAAGGCAGCTGAAGCAGGAGTGCTTTGAGCTTGATCAAAAACAAAGAAGCCAAAGTCATCATCCATTGAATCCCAGGCCACCACCACCACCAGGGGCCAACGCCATGAGCTTTGTCTTGCCACTGGACTTCCATGACTCTGCAAGAGAGAGTGAAGCTGATGACTTGTGCAACTCTGCTTCACTTAAATCCAATTCACTTGCAAGTCAAGATGTGATGTCATCGGTCCTATTTGAAAACAAAAGACGGACAACAACCCTTCCCTAACTTGAGCCTTGCTGTGAGTCATGATGCTATTTTGATTCAATCCTCAGTACAATTAGTACAATATAAGATAGGAATAGGAACATTTGGCCAACTTTGACACACGTGTAACATAAGCTTTAAGGGTCTTTCCCACAGAGACTAAAGATAGTGGGCAAAGGAGAGAGACCAGTATTGATCAATACGAGCCTTGCAGTGAATTCAGAATTTAGAAACCCCTGCAAAAGAAAATTAGAAGCTGGTTAGGAAAGCAAGCTATGAAGGAATTAGAGTGCAATATTTTTTCCTCCATTGCCCCCCTTTTTAAAATCCTTACCTTCTGTCTTAGAATATACTAAGCATTGACCAGGGAATCATGTAACCATGGAAAAAATTCTTTTTTTTTAAATTTTTATTTAATTAATTAATTTAGAATATTTTTCCATGGTTGCAAGATTCATGTTCTTTCCTTCCCCTCACCTCATGCCCCTCCCATAGCCGTTGTGCAGTTCCACTGGGTTTTACACGTGACATTGGTCAAGACACATTTCATAGAAAAATTTTCTAAAAATAAATAATTTTTTTAAAAAGTATTGACCAGGGCAGAAGAGAGATAAGAGCTAGGCAATTGAAGTTAATAGACTTACCCATGGTCACATAGCTAGGAAGTATCTGAAGTCAGATTTGAACCCCAAACTTCCCATCTTCAGGCGTGGCTCTCTATCTCTATCCACTGAGCCACCTCGCTGCCCCATCCTTTTCCTTTTCATGGTTTTGGCAGCATCCATTTGGATCACTGGCCTTTGAAAAGCAAGCCATAGTTCTGAGCAAATCACTGAACTGTTGGCCTCAGTTTCCTCATCTGTAAAATGAGCTGGAGAAGGAAATGGTAAACTATTCCAGTATCTTTGCCAAGAAAATTCCAAATGGGATCCCGAAGAGTCAGACATGGCTGAAAATGACGACATAAATAAGAATACATATTTATGTACATTATATATAACATATACATATTTATAATTATTCATAACAAATACACAATAATGTATATGCACATTTATAATTGCATTCTAATATAAGTTCTTTTCTTTGTAAGAAAAAAAAAAGCCAAGCCAAGCAAGCCACACCCTGCAGAGGGATGGGGAGCGAATTCCTTGGAAAGAGAAAGCCGCATTCCTAAAGTGGAATGGGCTGGTGGCCACAGGAAGGGAGAGGGAGAAGGTTGTCTGGGCATGTGCTGGCCTCAGTGGATGACTAACAGCTAACCCTGCCTAGCTCCCTAGTGCCACCTGCAGTCTACCCCTGGATTCCTTTTCCTTGTTTTATTTGCTTTAGCTAACATTTCCAGCGCTATATCAAATGATAACATGACAAATGATGGTATTACAATGAACATCCTTCATTTACCACAGAGAAGAGATAATGCCTCTCTCTTTCCCCATTATAAATAATGCTAATTCTTGGTTTTAGATAAATATGGTTTATCATATTAAGAAGAGATCCATTGCTTCCTATGCTTTTTGGAGGGCATCTTTTGAGGAAATCTTGTGATTTTCATTGTTTTAGATTGATCTGATTTTCCTATTGTTGACTCATCCCTTGATTTTTTCTGGTATAAATCAAACCTGGTTATAGTGTAATCTTAAATCTCTTTATTAATGTTCTACTCAATATTCTTGCAACAACATTCATAGTAACATCAGTATATAGTTTTGTTTTGTTTTTTAACAACCCATATGTTCTTTCTTAGAATTGATATTAAGTATTTGTTCCAAGGTGGAAGAGAGGTAAGGGCTTTGCAGTTGGGGTTAAATGACTTCCTCAAGGTCACACAGCTAGGAAGTATCTCAAGTCACATGTATATTAGTTTTCATTCTCTTCTTCTCTTTCCCTAATTTGGGTGTTGGGACTACATTTGTTTCATAGAAGACATTTAGTAATATCTGTTCTATTTTTAAAAATAATTTATGTATTATAGGAACTACTTGTTCTTTGAATGTTTGATACAACTTACTTAGTCTAGGCGTAGATTTTTTTTCCTTTAGGGAATTTATTTATAGCCTGTTTAATTTGTGTTTCTGAAGTTGGCTCTTAAAAACAAAACAAAACAAAACAAAACAAAAACCCTTACCTTCTGTCTTAGCATCAGTTCTAAGACAGAAGAACAAGCAAGAGCTGGGCAACTGGGGTTAAGTGACTTGCCCAGGATCACACAGCTAGATGAGGCTGACTTCTTTAATAAAATCTCTATATCTTTAGATCTTTGATATAGAGCTAGACAGGACCCTAAAGACCATCTAGTTCAGACCCTTCACTTTAAAGATGAGGAAACTGAGGCCTAGGGAAATTAAATGCCTGATCTGATATTATACAGTAACTGGTAAAGGCACCACTTGAATCCAGATCTCCTGACTCCAATGCCAGCACTCTTTCCATTGTGCCACCCTTCTCTTATTCTGTTTATATTTCTGTACATATTGATTCATTTTATTTATGTTTTTAATTTTGTTGGCATATGATTGAGTAAAATAATTTTTTGTATTTTCTTCCTCAGATATCTCTTCATTTCCCACCCAGTCACATCCTTTGGACTTCTTTGGTTTCTCTTTCATGTCCCTGAGCCAAGTACCTTCCTCCCCTTCTTCTTCCACATCAACTTTCTTTTATGTGTTGTCTTCCCCTATTAAATTAAAAGCTCTTTGTGGGGTAGCTGGGTAGCTCAATGGATTAAGAGCCAGGCCCAGAGCTCAACTATGGCCTCAGATACTCCCCAGCTGTGTGACCCTGGGCAAGTCACTTAACCCCCCTTGTCTAGCCCTTACCACTCTTCTGCTGCCTTGGAACCAATACATAGTATTGATTCCAAAAGGGAAGGGAAGGGTTTAAAAAAATTAAAAGCTCTTTGAGGGCAGAGACTGTCTTTTTTCATATTTGTATTACCAGGGCTTAGCACTGTTTTTAAATTTCCAATTTTGATCATTTCATTTTCTTTTCCCCTTTTTCCTTCCTCATTTTGTTTCTCTCCATATATATCATCAAATTTGTATTACCAGTTTATCAAATACTATGCTGTTTGTTTTTGTATACAATCTGTTCCACTGATCCACATTTCTTTTTTTTTAACCCTTAATTTCCTTCTTAGAATCAGTACTATGTATTGGATCTAAAGTAGAAGAGCAGTAAGGGCTAGGCAATGGGGGTCAAGTGACTTGCCCAGGGTCACACAGCCAGGAAGTGTCTGAGGTCAGATGTGAACCCATCTCTGGGCTTGGCTCTCAATCTGCTGAGCCCCCTCAATGCCTCCCCCACATCTTTTTTTTTTTAACATGTTCTTCCCAGCACTCTATCCACTGTACCATCTAGCTAGCCCATTTAATTTCTATACCTGACCAAATTCTTTCCTAGTATGGGATGTTTCAGACCTCATCCCTGGCCAGAGATCAGTTGACTAAATACACTTTCCTCCCTAGGCTACCAGATCCCCTAAATGACTAGCAAAGAGTGACTCTTATGTAGAGGTTTAGCATTTGCCAAGCACCATACAGATATCATTTCATTTGAGCCTCACAACACCTCTGTGGGGTAGATACTACAGCTATTATCTCCATTTTATGGAACCATGAATTAATCAAGAAGTATTTATTAGGTGTCTACTATGTACTAGTGTTAGAGAATCAAAGGACAAAAGTAAAATATTTCCTGCCCTCACAGGGGGGGGGGGTTACCTTGTAAAGGAGTGGGGCTGGAGAGACATTGTAAATATGAGTATGATTGGGCTTCCTCACTCATGATTTCATTTTCCATGAAGAGGTCCTGGGCTCAAATCTCACCTCAGACACTTCCTAGTTGTGTGACCCTGGGCAAGTCACTTAACCCCCATTGCCTATCCCTTACCTCTCTTCTTCTGCCTTGGAACCAATATACAGGGTTGATTCCAAGTTTGTAAGCTATAGAAATATATATACATATATTTTAAATGTGACCCTGTGACAAGGAAATCACTTTAAAAGACTGATATATATTAATTTAAGGTCGCCAAGGAATTCAGCTATGTAATTCCTAAATGAAAACTCAAGTCAGCAGTCAACCTTTTATGGAGTTTAATTACAAACAGGAGGAAGAAAGGTATTAGAGAGAGAGAGAAGGAGAGAGAGAGAGAGAGAGAGAGAGAGAGAGAGAGAGAGAGAGAGAGAGAGAGAGAGAGAGAGAGAAAGGGGAGAGAAGGGAATAGGGCTTAAATAGCCCTTCTGTTTAGGCTGGGCCAAAAGGCCCAAGCCCTTAGATAGCTGAGGCAAAGAAAAGAGATCAGTCCCTATCACTCACGTGACCAAAATGGAGAAACAGTCTCAGGGGCCTCCACCTCCAGCTTCCTTCAGAGCAAACTTCTCAAAGCACCACCTCTCAGAGCAAAAACCTCTCCAACCAACCCCCCCTCAGTCCTCAGACCCCTCTATCTTTAAGGAAACCATCCAAGTTCCCTCCCCTCAGTTCTCACATCTACCAATCACTGTCCATGTCTTCCCTGTGCCAATGGTGGCTCTAGCTTAACCCAGGACTGCCCAGAGGTCTGTGGCTTTGCACATGTCTGTTGAAGGTCATATTCTCAAATAATTAAATCTTGATCCTTTGCTGCAGCCCTTCCTAAATCCTGTTACCCTGAGTAGGGTGGAGATTGGAATAATTAAATTTTGGTCTATGCTGCAGCCCTTCCTAAATCCTATTAGGACTGAGTGGGGTGGAAATTGTATTTTCCAAGACCTGGTTCTGTCATTCCAAGTATCTCTATTGTATCAATTCTAAAATCAATCATGACTCAAAGAACTTCCTGTTCTATGCTTAAGCATAGGTCAAAGCCCTTTCCATTGTTCAGCAAAAGGTTTCTGTCCTAAAGTAATCTTAAGAAGGGAGGAGGAGGAAGCTCCCATGCCAATGGGGTTCACATTCCAATAGAGTTCCCACTATCAATAGGAAATTTTTCAAGTATGAAATTTCCCAATGGTGAAATTTCCAACATTTATAAGTCTAAGAAATTTTAAGGTTTACAACCCTGATGGAATTTGGTGGAATTGTGCTACCAACCTCATTTCCCCCACAAGCCCTGTGTTTTTTATTTTGCGATTCTGTGTAGCTTGGTGCTTTTGGGGGAACGCATAGGTCACATTACAGCTGAACTGATTTATAGGTAGTTTGGGTAGGGAGGACACTAACAGTTCTGGAGGTAATTCATCTAGACCCATGATTACAAACTCAAATAGAAATAGGACCAATAAATTGTGTCCAAGTATGCCTGTGGCCACATATCGACTTAGAAAACCACATGCTAATATTAATTATACGATTGTATTTTTAATTATTTTGCTAAATATTTCCCAATTGCATTTTAATCTGATTTCAGGGTACATGGGAGTGTTGTGGGTTGTGTGTTTGAAACATCTGATCTAGGAAATAGTCCTTGGGCTGAAACTTGAAGGAAACCAGGATTCTGAGAGGCAGAAATGAGAAGGGGATGCTTTCCAGACATGGGGGGAGAAATAGGCAATGGAAAGGCATGGAGCTGGACAATTAGGTGGCATAGTGGATAGAGAGCTGGGTCTGGAATCAGGAAGAACTAAATTCAAATCCAGCCTGAGCTGCTTCCTAGCTGTATGACCCTGGGCAAGTCACTTAACTCCATTTTCCTCAGTTTCCTCATCTGTAAAATGAGCTAGAGAAGAAAAAAAGCAAACTATTCCAGTATCTCTGCCAAGAAAACTCCAAATGGCTTCACAAAGAGTCAGACATGACTGAAAAACTATTAAACAACACTTACAAACTGAGGCCAATAAGTGATTGACCTAATGTCACCTAGGTAGTATATAGTAGAACTTGGGCTTCTGACTCCAAATTCAGAGTCTTTTTTTTTTTTAAGCCCTTACTTTCTATCTCAGAATTAATACTAATTATTGGTTCCAAGGCAGAAGAGTGGTGAGGACCAAGTAACTGGGATTGTGATTTGCCCAGGGTTACATAGCTAAGAAGTGATTGAGGCTAAACTTGAACCCAGGACCTCTCAACTCCATACCTGGCTCTCTATCCACTGAGCCACCTACCTGCCCTATAGTCTTTTTTATTATACCACTCTGCCTCTCTAGAAAAAGAGAATTCCCATGATGGAGAAGAGAATTTTTCATAAGACATAGGACTCTAAAAAGAAGAAACCAGTCTCCAAATCTAAATCTATTTTTATTTGAAGTTTGGTTGAGTACAAGTCATCTTTCTCATCATTATCTCATCATCATTAATATGCAGAATTATAAAAGAATTGTACCCAAGAGGTATAAAAATATGCAGTTTGCTTTAGGTAATGATCCTTGAATCACCAAGCTTTAAAAATACACAAAAGATTTGCACGACATTGGCCTTTGACATTGATAATGGCTCTTATAAAAATATAAAGCTAAAACGGGAATTTATACTCCAGAGAAAGGACTGTAATCAACAGTGAACACATAACATTTCATCAATTAACCATCCATTTAGCAAAAAAGACAGTGGCACAGAATTTTGTTTAAAAAAAAAAATCACATAAGACTATAAAATTTTACCCGATCAAGTAATTTGCCCTTCTAAAAACAAGTAAGACTCGTCCACACCACTGAAAGATACAATAACTTTTCTTCCTTTTCCAGTTTAAAAATGGTTAGCAGTGTAATAGCCCAAATTTGCCTGTGGCCCTCACACTTTAACCAGCTACAGTTTCAGGGTAAAAATTAAATAAATACACATAAAATAAATAGGTCACTGCAACAGAATACCACGCAAGTTCTGTGTCAGAACATGTTAATGCTTCTCAGGTATGAAGGGATTCTTTTTTTCAGTCACAGCTTTGAGGACACTGAAAAGGAATACTGCAGAGAAATCCGCTACAGAGCAGGCACCAAGCATGAGCTGTCCCCAGCTTCCCTGCTACACACAGCATCAAGTTTTATTGCTTATGTCAGAAAACAAACAAACGAAAAGGTTTTGCCATTCATTCCAGGGCCAGACTTAAGAAGATCTAAACCAAAAAATGATCAGTAGGGCTGCAAATAACATGAGAATTTGCCCTGCTCTCACTGGGATCCCCAGGATTCACTCCCTTCCTCCTTCCTGGTTAGACTCAGAATGCTGGAGCCGTAAAGGATGTTAGGGGACAGTTAGCCAATCTCCCTCATTTGACACATGAGCTTCACAGCCCCCTTGGGCTCAACTCTGGCTGGAGGAAACATATAATCTTTCTTCTAAACAGTTTCTTTGTCCCTGGACTTAAGAATTCTTAGGTTTGAAAGCAAATCTCAAAGTGGAAACCCTTCTGAATTTAGAGCCAGAGGCATTATCTTTTTAGTTTCCAGAACCAGATTCCATCACCTCTCTTCTTCTAGTCACCTATGCCCATTCTTTGATAGAGTCCATCAGCCCCCGTCCCAGATCCTTACACTCACTGCCTCTCCCAAGTCATCTGGCCAGTGTTTAAAACAGGCACTTCATAATGGGTTGTCTGAGATATGCTCAATGGATAAACGACTGACTTGGTGCATCCTGTCTTCAAGGATACCATAAAGCCTTGAATACTGGCGTCTTCCTCGATCCTCAAAGAATCTCAAAGTGTGAAGGAACCTCACAGGTCATCTGATCTGATCAGCACGTGGTCAGGAATTCCTTCTTTCCCCATTCTACTTTGGGTCCGTTCAAATTGTCAGGAAATTTTTCCTTTAAGGAAGCAGAAATCTACTTCACTCTATCTTCTTGGCCCTAATTCTGCCCTCATCCCTCTCCAGCCCACTGTCTTGCAGGGGATCAGCCTAGAAGTACAAAGTCAAATCTGGCTGTAAAAAGAAGGAAATGCTGCTACTTCCTGTTAAGGACCAGACCTTTGGATTCTTTCCTCCTCCCACCTTTTTTCCTTCATCCTTAGGGGTCTTCCAAAGTCTTATATATTAACCACAAACAGCAGATGAACAAGAACCCCGAAGTCCAAAGGAGGTTTCTCCGGTAGAAAAATGAAGGCAGATGCAGCCTCTTTCAAGGCCTCATGACCCTTGACCATTTTACACCCGGAACCCTGATAGACAAAGGGCCCCGGCAGCCTTCATCCTCTCAATATCCCTTTGGTTATTAGAAGCTGCTTCTTCCACGTCCAAGGATTCAGGATCCCCCTGCTCTGGCTGCAGAACGCGGCAGGCAGTCCAAGGCACTTAATTTCAGAAGCACAGCTTCTCTCTCATGGCTCTCTGAGCCAAGGGGGTTCCAAATGCTGGGTCACAAAGGCCAATCTCTTAGTCCTCACATTGGCCCCTGGGAATAAAGAGGACTTGGCTTTTTCAGAGACCGTCGTTTGTGACTAGGGGTCCCAGTTCTGTGGCCTCTTGGAAATAGTAAGGCTGGAAGAGTCTCTCATGGCTACATAGTTCCATGGCTCGGTAGGTGTGGGAGAGGAGATGGGGGAACCGTGATGTGAAATAACGGACAAAATCATCAGGGATAGAGCCCAGGGTCTCCTGCACAGCCTCCGGAAGCTCCCGGTAGTGGTGCTTCTGCAGAGAAAACACAGAAAAACATTTGGCTTTGCCAATTGGGAAGCCCATTGAATTTGACAAGCCTAGCTAGGATCCCTAATTCAAGCCCAAGTTTCTGCCAGATCAGTTTTATTCCAGTAAAGTCAAAGTTATTCTAGAGCTCTTTAAAATCTTTAACTCAGTCACAAAACAGACTAGAGCACTGTATCTATTGCTCTGTACCAAGCACTTGGGAGTCAAAAACAAAACAGGCCCTCATTTCAAGATGCTTATATGCTATTGAAGGGAAATAATAGGTAAGTCAATTTAAAAATGAAAATAAAATGCAAAGTAGTTATAAGTAAATATATATTATATATATAAACAAATTACATATAATATACTATCATCTACAAATAATACATAAATATATCTATAACATATAAATAACAAATTACATACAATATGCTATCATCTACAAATAATATAAGTGTATATAATATATATAAATAAATTATATACAATATGCTATCATCTACAAATAATATATAAATGTATCTATAATATATACAAATAATATACAATATGCTATCATCTGCAAATGATATATATAAATGTATATATCACCAGTCCTACTCTGGAAAAAGAAGGGGCCTCTGTCTACTTTCTTTAATCTGGACACCTTCACCCTTGCAAAGCCTTTACCTTATTTCTCATAGCACGGAGAAGATCTCTTACAGAACCCCCTTTATAGGTCCTGAATTTTCGAAGATCTAGAAAAGAAAAAAGGCATAATGATGAAAACAAGCTTAATATATGGGAGGGAAAAGTACCAAAAAATAAGGGCTAGGGGGCAGTTGGGTAGCTCAGTGGACTGCAAGCCAGGCCTAGAGACAGAAGGTCCAAGTTCAAATCTGTCCTCAGACACTTCCTAGCTGTGTGACCCTGGGCAAGTCACTTAGCCCCCATTGCCTAGCCCTTACCACTCTTCTTCCTTAGAGCCAATACGCAGTATTGATTCTACAGTGGAAGGTGAGGGTTTAAAAAAAAATTAGAGTAGAAGGGGAGGTAAGAGGTTGCACAACTATGGCAAGGTGTAAAATTCTTAATTAAACAAGGGAAAAGAGATTATTATAAAAGATAAGACAGACAGTTTTGATTCTATAACATGAAATGGCTTTTACAAAAACAAAATAACTACTATAATTGAAAGAAGAGCAGTTAATGGGGGAAAATCTTTAGAGCAAATATCTCTCATAAATGTCTAAGATCCAAGACACATAAGGAATTGAAATAAAAATATAAGAATCAGAACCATTCCCCAATGAATCAAAACACATGAATGGACAGTTTTCAAAAAGAAAAATGAAATTCCAAATCACTAATAATAGAAGAAATTAAAATGAAGGTACCTTAAGGGTTTGGAGAGCTTTATAATCCTAAATCATATTTTTGCTTATCCCAGCTATGTTTTGTGGATCTCTGGGTTTGTCAACTGGATAAACCAAGTCAGATGAAAAGAAGTGGCATCTTTCTTCTGCACTCCCACCTTATACCTAGACCTTCCTCCTTTTTCTACTTATCTTGGGCTCTTATAGGTATTCATCCAAGATTATGCAAGTGCTGCCACCTCCTGGAAGCCTTTCCCTGCGACCAGTGCCCTCACCTCTGAAGTTAGCATCATTTAATTAAGAAGGAAGGGTTCCATTGAAACAGTAAACAATTTTAGCAATGTTTCTTCCCCTCCCCCTTTTCTGTAGCATCAAAGAACTACAAGGAAAGTGGTTGTTCATCCTTCGGGAAATTGCCAAACAAACTATGGTTTCTGTATGTAATTGCTGCCATGGATGTTTAGTCCTTCTGAGCTGTGTCCATCTCTTCATGACTCCTTTTGAGATTTTCTTGGCAAATATACTAGAGGGTTTATCATTTCCTTCTCTAGCTTACTTCATAGATTAAAAAAAAAACTGAGATAAACAAACTTAAGTGACTTGCCCAAGGTCACATAGTAAGTGTCTGAGGCCAGCTTTGAACTTTGGTCTTTTTGACTCCAGCCTGGCACTCTCTCCACTGCCCCCCCAGCTGCCCCCTGCGATCCTGGGTAGCAATAACAAGAATACCTACCTCCTGGCATTGTGCTGAAGATCAAATGAGAAAATATTTGCATACCTGTCTGGAGTGGAACAGTTATGTTTTCCCTCCAGTCCATTTTGACCACCGCTCTCCCTCCTCTTTCTAACTGCTTCACTATGGGGCCATCTAGGGCCTCCTTCTCTATTCGGTCACTCACATCCTGTAAGAGAATCAAAGACATAACACAATAAAAGACAGGTTTTTTTTTTTCTGATACATGGAGATTGGAAATGGACCCATCAAGTCACAAAATGCCTAGAACACCCTGAGTGACTTGCCCAGAATGTCCCAGAATAATAGCCCAGCCAGCTCAGAAGAAGAAGCAATGGGATACAATGGATTTCAATCAGAGAAGCAGAGTTCAAAGCTCAATAACTGTGTGACCCTGGGTAAATTACATGGCCTTTTGGGGCCCTGGGGTTTCCTTAATGAGAAAATTAACTTCTCTTATTTGTTTCTGATCTGATCTTTTATATCCAAGTCATAGATCCATTTGGAGTTTGTTTTGATATGCAGTAGAAGATGTTGGTCTTTACC
Source organism: Monodelphis domestica (assembly GCF_027887165.1). Lineage (NCBI taxonomy): Eukaryota > Metazoa > Chordata > Mammalia > Didelphimorphia > Didelphidae > Monodelphis > Monodelphis domestica. Next base: position 210,316,335 of record NC_077228.1, read on the forward strand.
TAATTTTTGCCAGATTGCTTTCTGGTTTTCCCAGTAGTTTTTGTGGAATAATGAGATCTTGCCCTGGAATTGGAGGTTTTAGATTTATTGGATAATGTGTAATTGGATGACCTCTAAGGTTTCTTTCCAGCTTAAGTCAATGATCTTAAGCAAAGTCTATTCCATTATATACTTGCTGCTGGCTATACTCTTGTCCAATAATGGTTAAGAATACTGGACTTGGACATAGGGAGCTTCATTTAAAACCCTGCAGGGAGCTAGATGGCTCAGTGGATTCAGAGCCAGACCCAGAGACAGGAGGTTCTGGATTCAAATCTGACCTCAGATACTTCCTAGCTGTTTGACCCTGGGCAAGTCACTTAACAACCATTGTCTAGCCCTTACCGCTCTTCTGCCTTAGAACCAATACACAGTATTGAAGATAAAAGGTATGGGTTTAAAAAAAATAAAATAAAATTCTGGCTCAGCTACTTATTAGTTTTAAATAGTTACTTAATCTCTCTAAGTCTCATTTCCCTCATATATAAAATGATAGAGTTTACAATATATTGGAAGAGATAAGAGAAATTTATCAATCAAAATAATTACCATATATATTAAATATTTGAGAGTCTGTCTACCAAGACACAAAGGAACTATATAAATTCATAAAACTATTTGGTACTGATTAAAAAAATAAGAGAAGTTAATTGACAGAAGCAAATGAACATTATAATATAGTATCTGATCAACAAAAACTGCTGGGAAAACCAGAAAGCAAACTGGCAGAAGTCAGGTAAAGACCAACATCTTATATCACATACCAAAACAAACTCCAAATGGATTTCTAACCTAGATATAAAAGATCAGATCATAAACAAATTAGTCACAAAGAAGGACAATACCTTTTAGACTGATGGACAGGGCAAAAGACCATGCTTAAATAAAAGAAAGAAGAGATTACAAAACATAAAATGGATAATTTTCACGTCACAAGGTTTAAAAGATTTTGTGTAAATTAAATGAATACAGTTAAAATTAGAGAGGAAATAGTTGAATTAGGAAAAAAATCTTTGCAGTTGATTTCTTTGATAAAAGTCTCATATATAAGATATATAAGGAGGTAGTTCATATTTTTAAGCCTAAAGAGCCAGTCCTCAAAAAAGTACGGTCAAAGCTACTAACAAGCATATGAAAAATTCTCATAATTATTAATAATTAGAAAACTCAACTTAAAACAACTCTGTGATGCTGAATTTAACATATACTTGAAAGGAAAAGGAAACTACATTCATGACAGAGATTAAAGGTTTCACGTAAAACCCATTCCTGTCCTAGTGTGTATGTAGAAGCGCCATTTTAGGTGATGTTTGTGAAGTTCAGAATAAAGAAAAATATGAAAGAAAAAAAACCCTTAAAGGCCATTAAAAATATAACAAAAATAAAATGAGATGGTTAGGGTAGCCAATCAATAAGGTATCCTTTTCAACTTGAAATCCTATGATATGAAATTTTTAATGTATGTATAACCCCCTAATTCATACATATAAACATACATATAACATGCAATTCATACTTATAACATTTACACAACGCATGTAAATTATATGTATATATTGCATATATACATATAATACCATGTTGATGTTGTTCAAGCATTTTTCAGTCATGTCCAACTCTTCACAACCCATTTGGGGTTTTCTTGGTAAAGACACTGGAGTAGTTTACTACTTCCTTCTCCAGATCATTTGACAGATGAGGAAACTGAGGCAAAGAGGGTGGAGTGACTTTCCCAGGGTCACATAGCTAGTGAGTATAGAGCCAAATTTGAACTCAGGCTTGTTGCTGTGTGCCACCTAGCTGTCCCTCTCGCCATCTCTAGCCTTGACTATTATCATTATGTAGCTTCCTAATTAGCCCCCCCTGTCTTTTTTCACTCTAATCTATCCTCCACACAATTGCTAGTGATTGTGATTTCCTAAAACACAGGATATCATTCTCTTTACTCAAACTCCAGTGCTTCTCTACTACCTTTATAATACAATTTTAGAATAATAACAATAAGATTCACACAGCACTCTAAGGGTTGCAAAGTGCTTTCCCTATACTATCTCATTTGATCCTCATAAGGGTAAAGTGGGTGCTATTATTGGTATGTGCATTCTACAGATGAGCCAACTGAGGCTTAGAGAGCTCTAATGATTTGCCCAATGTGTAATTAGAAAATCTTGTACCCTTAGGCTTCATCTCCCAGCATCCCTTTCCCTTTTGTCTTCCTGTTTACATTTCTTATGTTTGTATACAGTCGTATGTTTTTCCTCGTGTGCATGGCTGGGTGAGCTTTCTCTGTTTCTCTGGCCTTTTATTTTTCCTTTTTGCTTCAAGTTATTAATGTATGATTGAAAATCTGTTACCCTAAAAAAAAAAGAACTACATATCCCAAGAGCCCACTGACTTCCTGTCATTGTGTACTTCCTGTAGACAAAGGATAAAGGGAGTGGGAGTTGAGGCTCCTCTTTTATTGGCATGATGTAGCATCAGCAGTGATGGTGGTAAGTTGGGGAAATTTTGAAAATGGCTAACCAGTCACAGGCACGTGGTTTTTATTTTGTATCCTCTTTATTCCTTGATTTAGAATAATCTTTAATAAACCTCCTAAAATATATGTTTGTTATTAGATATTACAATTAAATTTTTACATTATTTAATAAATCTTATTAAATCTAATACTTGGAGTATTTTGGATATTAATTTTTAATCTACATACCAGGATAACAGAATTGGAAGGCGTCTAAGGCCGGACTTGAACTCAAGTCTTTTCTACTCCAGGTACAGTACTCTAACAAAGCCCTGCACAATTTAGCTTCCACTCACCTTTTCCACCTCATCAAACTTTATTCTCCTTCCTAGCTGTTCCAAATTCAAAGTAATCTATTTCTCACATCTTGGCTTTATGCTAACTGTCCCTCAGGTCACTGATTTTTTCCCTCTTTGCTTCTACCCACATAATGCTTTTCACAATTCCCAACTTAAGGCCCTCCCTCTCTAAATTAAATACATTGGATTTATCCTGAGAGCTGGGGTAGCTGGGTGCTGGGAGGACCTGAAGTCAGGAAAATGCCCCTCTCTGAGTTTAAATCTGGCCTCGGACACTCATTAGCTGTGTGGCCCTGGGCAAGTCACTTAATCCTGTTTGCCTCAGTTTCCTCATCTGGAAAATGAACTGGAGAAGGAAATGGCAGACCCCCTCCAGTATCTTTGCCCAGAAAATCTCAAAATGAGTTTATGAAGAGTCAGACACAAATGAAGAACAGCAGCAACATTCTACTAGCTAAATGCTAGTGAGTAGCTATTCACCTTCTACTTCATATGGGTACTTGTCTCTGCTCAAAAGAATGCCAGTTTCTCCAGAGTAGAAATTGTTTCACTTTTGTCTGTGTAACATCAGCATTTAGCAGAAGACTTGGGACACAATAAATACTTAATTGACTTAAGCAGCTGAGTGATACAGTGCTGGTCTGGAGTCAGGAAGACCTGAATTCAAATCCAACCTCAGCTACTTCCCAGCTTTGTGACCCTGTTTGCCTCAGTTTCCTCATCTGGTAAAAGGAGCTGGAAAAGGAAATGGCAAACAGCTCCAGTAACTTTGCCGAGAAAACTCCAAATGGGGATATGACTGAAAAGTTTGAACAACAACAACAAAATAGGAATAATGATAATAGTATCTACCTCTCAAGGTTGTGGAGGATCAAATGAGATACTATATTTGTAAGGCACTTTGCAAATTTTAAAGCTTTATAAAAATGCTGGCTATTATTGTTAATAATAATAACATGCTTATCCATTAAAACAGTCACGATCTGACTTCCACGGTTTTCTTATACATGACACACTCTCCAGCCTGTGTACCTTTGCACGGGCTGTGCCAGACCTGGAATACTCTCCCTCCCTCCCTCTGCCTCTTGGAAGCCAAACCTTCCTTCAAAACTCAGTTCAAGCGCCACCTGAGGCTTTCCTTATTCTTACATGGTTGGTGAAACTCCTCATAAAATTACTTTTTATTTATTCTGTCTATATCCATATACATGCTGCTGCTGCCTCCAGTAGAATATGAGCTTCTTTTTTTCTTTTTTTTTCCTTAAAACTTACCTTCCATCTTAGAATCAATACTGTGTATTAGTTCCAAGGCAGAAGAGCAGTAAGGACTAGGCAAGGGGGGTTAAGTGACTTGTCCAGGGTCACCCAGTGAGGAAGTGTCTACATTCAGATTTGAACCCAGGACCTCCTATCTCTAGGTCTGACTCTTCATCCACTGAGCTACCCAGCTGCCCACTAGAATATAAGCTTCTTGAGAACAGGTTTCTTGGTAGACTTTGGTATCTACCAGAGGACCTGACACAAAGAGTGCTTAATGAATGCTGAATTGAATTAAATTGTCAAATTAAAGGTCGAGAACTCCCCCCCCCCCCCAAAAAAAAATCAATATTCTAAGTGAAAGCTTTTCACCAACATAGACTGTGAGGTCAAAAGTTTTTACTTCAAATATTGATCTTTATTTGGGTCATCCTTGACCCTTGGAGTTTAGGTTTTTTCCAGCTGTGTCCCAATCTATGTGACCCTTTTTGAGGTTTCTTGAAAAAGATACTGGAGTGGTTTGCCATTTTCTTCTCCAGCTCATTTGACAGATGAGGAAACTGAGGCAAACAGGGGTAAGAGACTTGCCCAGGATCACACAGCTAGGAAATGTCTAAGCCCACATTTGAACTCAGGTCTTCTTGACTCCAGCCTAGCACTCTACACATTAAAAACATGGGTTTCCACACATGCACACACATACACATAGAGCCATACCTGAAAGAATTGCAGCTGCTTTTCTAAGCCCCAGAAGAATGGGTGTTTCAGTACATGCTTGGCTGAGGGCCTTTTCTGAGGATCCATAGCAATCATTTTTTCTATTAGTTCATGAGCAACGATGTCTTCTACATGAAAGGAAAAGAAACCTACGTATTACCCTCTGGTTGCTAGCTATCCACTTGACCCTAGTGCCCCCTGGATCCCAGCTAGTAAGCCAGAGAAAGACCTTAGACCAGTGATGGTGAACCTTTTAGAGCAGAGTGCTAGGCTCCGCCCCCACTTCACCCCCAGATTAGTGCTGAGCCCCTCCCCCACATAGAGTGCTGGGTGCTGGGAGGAGAATATGCACTCCTACTGGGTTGCTCAGCAGAGGAGTGGGGAATGGGAAAAATGTTGCCAGGCAAGGTGGAAATGGGGAGGGGAACAGCTCCATCCTAGTCTCTCTGCTTTTCTAGTAATGAATTCTGGTGGGCGAGGGGAGGGAGGCCATGTGCCCACAGAGAATGCTCTGTGTGCCATCTTTGGAATTTGTGCCAAAGGTTTGCCATCACTGTCTTAGACTCAAGGGACCAGAAAAAAGAAACTTAACCATCAGACCAAGGTTACCCAGGCCCCCAGGATGGGCTAATTTCTACTACCTTTTGAAGCAGACTGTGGACCATCAAGCTCTCTAGCCCATAATTCCTATAAGCTGCATATAACCCAGTGTCTGGCACACAGGAAAAGTTTAATAAAGACTTGCTGACTTGATAAGCACCAAGTTGAGGGAGGATTCTTAAAGTCTACTTCAGGAAGTGGTTTTTAACCTGGAATTCACAAACTTGATTTTTTAATATTTTGATAACTACAGTTCAATCTAATTGGATTCCTTTGTCATGCATTTTTTGTACATTTTAAAACATTACTTTGAGAAGAGGATTGAGGGCTTCACCAGACTCCCAAAGGGATCCATAGAAACAAAAATGGCTAAGAATCCTTGACCTAGGTCAGTGATGGCGAACCTTTTAGAGGCATGGGTGTTGGGGAAAATGTCCTTAGGCATCTGTGGACATGGGGAAGGAAGCAGCCCAGCCTCGCATCCCTCTGGCTTTCAAGTAACGAACTGTGGAAAACTCTTCTGGGGTGACAGCATGCATATTCACAGGGAGGGCTCTGAATGCCCCCTCTGGCACACGTGCTATAGGTTCACCCCCACAGACCTAGGCAAAGAATTGGACATTGAGGGGATGTCCATTCATGTGGGAATAGCTATACAAAGTGTGGTAAATGATGGTGATGGAATACTATTGTGCTGTAAGGAATGATAAGCAGGATAACTTTAGAAAAAACTGGAAAGATCTACAGGAATGGATGCAGAGCAAAATAAGCACAACTGGGAGAATATTGAACACAGTAACATCAATATTGGACCATGATTATCTGTGAAAACTTGGCTACTCTCAGCAATGCACTGATCTATCTATCAGGGACAATCCTGAAGGACTTATGATGGGGAAACTGCTGGAGTCAGATGAATGTGGATTAAAGCAGACTATCGTTCACATCAATCTATTTTGGGGGGGGGGGTGTCTTGAGTTTGTATGACTGTGCTCTTATAGTGACCAATATGGAAGTGTGTTTTGCATGATGATACATGGATGGCCCAGATCAAATTGCTTATCATCTCTGAGAGTGGGGAGGAAAGGGAAGAAGGGAGACAGTTTGGATCTTATAATTTCAGAAAATGTATGTTGAAAATTATTATTATGAGTAATTGGGAAAATAAAATATCTTTGAATCAAAAAAGAAAAATCCTTGACTGACTGAGGGGCAGTTAGGTGGCTAGTGAACAGAGAGCCAGGCCTGGGGATGAGAGGTCCTGGGTTCTCAAACACTTCCTAGCTGTTTGACCCTGGGCATGTCACTTAATCCCCATTGCCCAGTCCTTACCACTTTTCTGCCTTGGAACTAATACTTAGTACAGATTCTTAGAGAAAATATTACGGTTTTAAAAAATAAAAGAATCCTTACCAAGGCCAGTGAGGTTAAGGACGTGCTGCAATATATGGCTGCCCCCAGGACAGCAGGAACAATTCTGAATAGTGTATCCCCCCCCCCCCCGATTCCTTTATTGGTGAAGGGGGCACCCCAGCAGCTGAACATGCCACATGCCCTGACTGTTCTCGTGACTTACCGTGCTTCTCTGGGTGCAAACAGTCAAGGCTGTAGGCGCCAAGAAGGATGTTGGCTTGCCGCTGCAGGGACTTGCCAAATGGGTGGTTGCCATCAGATATCACATAGTAAAAGACACAGCCCGCAGAGAAAATGTCCACAGTGTAAGTCTGAAAAAGGAGACAGAGCTGATGAGTTCTTCAGGTTGGGACCTCGATCATACTCTTTGCCTAATGATTTATTTCTTTAACAAGCATTCTTTTTAAACCCTTACCTTTCTGTTTCATCTTGGGATCAATACTAAGATCAGTTCCAAGGCAAAAGAGCAGTAAGGATTTGGCAATGGAGGTTGAGTGACTTGCCCAGGGTCCCACAGCTAGGAAGTGTCTGAGGTTGGATTTGAAATTGGGTCTTCCTGACTTCAGACCCAGAGTTGTTATACCCCCATTTTACAGATAAGGAAACTGAGGCTGAGAGCTATTAAATGACTTGTCTAGAGTCCTATAGCTAGAAAGTATCTACTGCTAGATCTGAACTCAGGTCTTGTGGACTACAAACCCAGCACTTTAACCACTGTACCAGCTAGCCGTCACAATGACACTGAACCATTAAGAACTATACTCTTGTGATATAATACATGTATAACCCAGTGGAATTCCTTGTCAGCTCCAGGAGAAGGGAGGGAGAGAAAATGAATCATGTAACTTTGGAAAACTTATGTGGAAATTTGTTATTGGAATAAAATAAAGACAAAACAAAACTAAAACAAACAAACAAACAAATAAATAAATAGATAGACAAATGAATGAATGAATGAATGAATGAATGAATAAGAACTAATCTCTTAGAATCCAGATATTCGGTGCTAAGTGGCAGTCAGAGGCATCTGAACCCAGGACTTTGGATTCCCAAATCCCAAAGTCACACAACTAGAGTGTCTGAGCCAGGACTCAAACCCAAGTCTTCTGATTCCACATTCTTATTTTCTTTAGGCTGAGACAGCTAGGTAGTGCCATGCTGAACACAGCCCTGGGCCTGGAGTCAGGAAGACATGACTAAACAGTCTCTGTTTGCCTCAGTTTCCTCAAATGTGAGATGGGAATACTAATAGCACCTAGCCCCCAGGGATGCTGTGGGGATCAAATGAGATAATGATTGTAAAATGCCTAGCACCAATGCCTGGTACATGATAAGCTCTATATAAATGTGAGCTATTATTATTATTATATTCAAGAAATAGGCTACCTATTTAAGATACTTTAATCTAGTTAAGTGACTCAGAAAATAACAAAACTCCCGCTGCTAATGGAATTTGTACTCTGTAAAATTCAATCCTCATTACTTCGTTAGAAACTCAGATGGTTTTTATCAGCATATATTAACTTATTAGTCCTTTTGTTGTTGTTCATTGATTTCAGTTGTGTCTGATTCTCTGGGACCCTGCTTGGGAGTCTTCTTAGCAAAGGTACTGGAGCTATTTACCATTTATTTCTCCAGCTCTTTTTAGAAGTGAGGAAACTGAGAACAACAGGGGGAAGTGACTTGCCCAGGGTCATACAGTTAGAAAGTGTCTGAGGCCAAATTTGAACTCAGGAAAATGAGTCTTCCTGACTCCAGGCCCAGGGATATATCCACGGGGCCACCTAGCTGCCTTATTTGTTCTTCAGGGGAATCACAAAACCATAGAATGTCAAGAGGAACCTTAGAGATCATCTAATCCAACTTTTTCATTTTAAAAATAAAGAGGCTGAAGCCCAGGAAAGAGAAATGATTTGTTTGAGGTCACACAGTATGGTTGGGAATTGCACTCAGGCCTTCTCTCCAGTATCTTTGCCAAGAAAACCCCAAATGGGACCACAAAGAGTTGGATATGACTGAAAGGACTGAACAACTTCTGATGCCAAATCTAATGCTTTTTCACTGGTGGCTTATAGGCTGAGTTTGAGATGGAGATGGAGAAAAGGAGGTCTCCTAGTCCTTATTCCTCTTCCTTCTTTACCTTTCAGCAGTTCTAAGCAGGATGAAAAACATGTACAGGGCAGCTGGCTGGCTCAATGGATAGAGTCAGGTGTGGAGATGGGAGGTTCTGGGTTCAAATCTGGCCTTAAATCCTTCCTAGCTATATGACCCTGGGCAAGTCACTTAACCCCAATTGTGTAGCTCTTACGGTTTTTCTGCCTTGGAACAGATATTTAGTATTGATCCTAAGTTAAAGGCAAGGATTTAAAAGGGGAAAAAAAATGCACTCACTCACCAAACCTGCTACCTCAAATTTTAGAACCTTCTTCCCTTTCAATTCTACAATATAGGGAAACAATTTGGGGAAGGGGCAGGAAATCAGTAAGACAAAATTCCCTATTATGGGAAAATCCCAGACTTTTCCAAGTCTGCCACAGGTTACAGGGTCAGAGGAAAATGAAAGACAGTGCCTTGGTCTCTTTATCCAGTCATTGATAAAAAGAAAAGAAAAAAAAAACTTGGCACAGAGCCAAGCATGGGGCAGCTAGGAGGTACAGTGGATAAAGTGCAGGATCTGGAGTCAGGAAGACCCATCTTCTTGAGTTCAAATCTGACCTCTAGCTGTGAGACCTTGGGCAAGTACTTAACCCTGTTTGCCTCAGTTTCCTCATCAGTCAAATAAGCTAAAGAAGGCAATGGCGAACTTTATCTTTGCTGAGAAAATCTCCACTAGGGTCAAAAAGAGTTGGACATAGCTGAGAAATGACTAAAAAAAAATTAAAAAACAAAATGTGTAGGCATTGTTCTAAGTGCTGGATTATTATTATTAAAAATGTAATAATTATAATTATAACACCCAGCATTTTCATAGAACTTTTAGGTTTGCAAGGTGCTTTTATATGTTCCATTTTATCTTCACAATAATCCTGCTATTATCATACTCATTCTCCAGATGAGGACAATGAGGCAAACAGAGCTTAAGTGACTTGCCCAGAGTCACAGAGTCAGTAAGTGTCTTAGGTTGGGTTTGAACTCCAGGTCCAGTGCTCTATCCACTGCACCCCCTTATGGCAGAAAGAAAAATATGACTGGACTAAAACACAGTGGAGCCAAAATCTATACTTTCTTTTCCCTAAATGTTTCAAAGTCTCCCTGATAGGGGATGGAGGGTCAGGCTTGAAGAAGAAAGCTGGCCTCAGACACATACTAGCTGTATGATCCTGGACAAGTCATTTACCCCTGTTTGCCTCATTTTCCTCATCTGTAAAATGAGCTGAAAAAAGAAATGGCAAATGACTCCAGTATCTTTGCCAAGAAAAACCTCAAATGGGGTCACAAAGAGTCAGATAGGATTAAAAACAAACAACCAGGCACTTGGAAGGTCCCAACCTCCTCAGGCAGTTGGCAGTAGCCTCACAATCTCCAGCTTCCTCCAAAAGTCCAACTCAAGGACCATCTGGCAAGCCAGGCAAGAACCCAAGTTTCCAATGTTTTGCAATTCTTGATTCTGAATTAAGTATTCATGGAATTTGGAAATACTTACACTTGAGAATCTTCTACCCTGGACTGAGGGATAGTTTGTCAGATGTAGCTTTCAGGTATTTAGAGAAAGAAAGCTCTACCACTGTGTAATTAGAATCTTTTACCCTAAAAACTACAATTCCCAGCACCCTACTCACTTCCTGTTATTAAGTGATGACATAGACAGGATATAAATTGGGTGTAATTCCGGCTCTGGCTCTTTTCCTTCCTGTTGAGGCTTTGGTGGAGCGAGGATTTTTGAGCAGGTAGAAAAACTTAGTCTCGTGGTTCTGTTTTGTCAGATAATAAACTTTATAAAATTTATACTTGAAGTATTGGACATTAATTTAACTCTTACACCACTCACCGGATTCTCTTTGCAATCTTCGCTCAGCATCTCTGGGGCAATCCATCCCTCGGTACCTGGTACCCCAGAGCGGCGACTGAAACTGTGCCTTCCTACAGCCAGCTTCTTGCAGAGGCCAAAGTCAGAGATCATAGCCTTGATCTTGCCATGTGCATTGGGCATGGACAGGAGGATGTTGTGGGGTTTCAGGTCTCTGTGAACTAATGCAAAATTCAAGATCAGATCAATGTCTGTCAGTCCCACTGTCTGGTGCCCTCCCACGGTAAGCACAGCATCAGATCCCCCACTGGGTTGCTGCCCATATTCTGCCCTCTTCATTCCATTCCTCTCACCAACTTTCTTTTTTTCTTTGTTTCTTGATTGTTTTTTTTCCTTTCTTTCTTTCTTTCTTTCTTTCTTTCTTTCTTTCTTTCTTTCTTTCTTTCTTTCTTTCTTTCTTTCTTTCTTTCTTTCTTTCTTTCTTTCTTTCTTTCTTTCTTTCTTTCTTTCTTTCTTTCTTAGTAACAACTCTAAGACAGAAGGGCAAGGGCTAGGCAAGTGGAGTTAAGTGACTTGCCCAGGATCTCACAGCTGAGAAGTGTCTGAGGCCAGATTTGAACTCAGGTTGTCCCAACTCCAGGCCTAATGCCATCCACTGAGTCCCTTAGCTGTCCCCTTCATTAACTTTCTAAGGTACTATCAACCATTTCGGACTAATTCCAGCTTAGGATAAACCATGTCAAAATGAAGCCTGGAGCACAATTTCTCTTCTGTTTCTATCCCTTCTGCTGGCACCTTAAATTCAACATGATGCCCAGAACATTATCTCCTTCTGGAGCAGATATTCACCAGCAATTTGGCAAAGAGGTCAAACCGAGTCAAACGCCAGAACAACTCAAGAATGGCCACTTTGACCATCGGCCAACAAGGAAAGGCCCCCACAACATGGCCCTGAGTCTCATCAGGAGGGAGTCTCACCAATGCTGAGGGAGTGAAGGTAAGCAAGACCCGAGGTTGTCTGCTGCAGCAAGGTGATGGGTTCTAAGCCAAGGTGGGCAAAGTCCTTCTGTTCCACATACTGCAGTGATGAAAAAAAAATGATGATAATAATCATGATATTTGATAATATATAATGATTATATTTGCTATATATGAACATATTTTAAAACACATAAATAATAATTATAGTTATTATTCTACTTTCTGTTTGTATGGTTATGTGATCATTAACCAATGTAGTTTCCTGTACCATATCTTCTTTGATCCTTGCAGCAACCTTGTGAGATTAAGTGCCACGAAGTATGTTGGTCTGTCATTTTTCAGTGGTGTAAAACTCTCCGTGACTCCATTTGGGGTTTTCTTGGCAAAGATACTAGAGTGGTTGGCCATTTCCTTTTCCAGCTCATTTGACAGATGAGGAAACTGAGGCAAATGGGGTTAAGTCACTGGCCCAAGGTCACACAGTTAGGAAGTTTCTGAGACTGGATTTGAACTCATGGAGACACATTCTTCCTGATTCCAAGCCCAGTGCTCTATCTACTGTACCCCCTAACTGCCCCATATCACAAAGATAAAGACCCCCATCCCATAGCTGAAGAAATAGAAACTAAGGATGATTAAGGGCCTTGTTTTGGGTCACTTGGGGGTGTGTGTGTGATTTTTCCAAGCTAAAGGACAGAGCTCAGTCTTCCACTAGAGTCCTCTAACTCTGATATTTCTTCTACCACACCAAGCTGTCTCTGATGGAGACACTGAGGACCCAAGTCCTGGGCCATCCTTCTTCCTGCTGCCCTATTCAGGTATCACCGGTCATTTTGTCTGCATTTCAACAGCTCTTAGGACAAAAAGAGAAGGAGGCTACGCTGTTTTGAGAACAGTCAATGGTTCCCAAGTTCTGTTTCCTCTGAGCCTTGCCACCATTATGCCATACGTGGTGCCATGCTGAACTCTCCATTTATCTAACCAGGAAGACAGATCTTGCTCTAACCTCCTGGGGGCAAGAAGAAAAGGAAAAGAAAAGGAAAAGAAAAGGAATGGGCCAATCCAAGCAGAAAAGGGCTGATGCAACATTGTAGTTACCACAGGGTTGCCTAAAGAGAGCTCTGCAGATGTCTTGCGAGAATGTTTTGGAGTTTTTGCTGCTTTTTAAAAATTTTTCTACTAAAAAGTTTTCAACGTAGCATTATGCATAATGGCCAAAAAAAGACTAATTGAATAAATTGTGTCCCACTGATGGAATACTATAATTAAGATGGGCAAATATGAGGAATACAAAGAGGCATAATAAAATGTTCATTAAATAATAAAAAGTGGGAGGGAGGGGGAATGGCACCAGAAGAATGGAGTACACATTAACTAGGGCCATTTTGGTAAGGATCTGGAAGAATAATTGACCTCTGAGTTACAATCCTTTGTAGGTGCCTAGGCCTCTGAGGGAGTAAGTAACTCACCCATGATCACAAAGTCAATATGTCAGAGGCAAGGGCTTCCTCTTGGTGATAATCATAAAAAAGAAAAAGTGGACACAGGGGAATGACTACATAGACAAACAAATAAAATCCTCACGGGGACTTAAGAGTGACTAAAAAGTTAAGATTTATTATGAACAGGGGGCAGCTGGTAGCTCAGTGGATTGAGAGCCAGACCCAGAGATGGGAGATCCTGGGTCCAAATCTGGCCTCAGACACTTCCCAGCTGTGTGACCCTGGACAGGTCACTTAACCCCGATTGCCCAGCCCTGACCACTCTTCTGCCTTGGAACCAAAACACAGTAATGATTCCAAGACGGAAGGTAAGGGGTTAAAAAAAAAGATTTATTATGAGCAGAATGTCATTTATTTAAACATATATAGTTGGGAAGAGAGTTTAAATCAGTTATAATACTGGGTAATTGGGCAGTTAGGTAGTACAGTGAATAGAGTGCCCAAATCTGGCCTCAGACACCTACTAGCTGTGAGAGCTTGGGCAAGTCACTTAACCCTGTTTACCACAGTTTCTTCAGTTGTCAAATAATCTAAAGAAGGAATTGGCAAACCACTCCAGTAGCTTTGCCAAGAAAACCCCAAACAGAATTACAAAGAGTTGAAAAATAACTGAACAAAGAGCTGTTCAGTGTCACTAATATTAAACCAATAAAAATGAAATAAAGAATGTGGAACTCTACCCAAAGAGTCATAAAATTGTACACGCCCTTTGATCTGGCAATACCACTATTAGGTCTGTATCCCAAAGAAATCATAAAAAAAGGGGAAAGAACCTGTTTGTACAAAAACACTTATAGTTGCTTTTTGTGGTAAAGAATTAGAAATTGAGGGGATGTCCATCCATTGAGGAATATCTGAATAAATTGGAGTATATGTTGGTGATGGAATACTATTGTGCTATATGAAATGATAAGCAGGATGATTTCAGAAAAAGCTGGAAAGATCTGCAGAAACTGAGGCAGAGCAAAATAAGCAGAACCAGGAGAACATTGTACACAGTAAATGGCAATATTGTATGATGATCCACTGTGAAAGACTTAGCTACAATGATCTGGGACAAGTCTATGGGGCTTATGACAAAGAATGTTATTTACCTCCAGAGAAAGAACTGTTGGAGTCTACAGCTACAGATCAAAGTATACTTTCTTTCACATCAGTTTATTTACGATTTTATTTTAGGGTTTTGGTTTTATATGAGCATTTTCTTATAACAATGACCAATATGAAAGTGTGTTTTGCATGATAATATATGTATAGCCCAGATCTAATTGCTTACCATCCCTGACTGGGGGGAAGTAAGTAAAGGAAGGAGACAATTTTGATCTTATACTTTTGGAATACTATGTTGAAAATTATTACTACATGTAATGGAGGAAATAAAATATCTTTGAATAAAAAGAAGAATAAATAATAAAAAATGTGGGGATACTCTTATTTTCTAATGGGGTAATAAGGAGAGAAAATAGATTTTTTTCCTTAAATATATGTGAGGGGGCAGCTGGGTGGCTCAGTGGATTGAGAGCCAGACCCAGAGATGGGAGGTTCTGGATTCAAATCTGGCCTCAGACACTTCCTAGCTGTGTGACCCTGGGCAAGTCACTTAACCCCCATTGCCTAGCCCTTACCACTCTTCTACCTTAGAACCAATACCCAGTATTGATTCTAAGATGGAAGGTAAGGGGTTTTAAAAAAATATATATATATATATAAAGAATCTTTTTTTTTTGTTTACCATCTCCCTAAGTGGGGATGGAAGGGAAGAAGACAATTTGGATCTTATAATTTTGAAAAACATGTAATAATAATTTTCAACATGTGCTTTTTTATTTTTAATTTAAAAATTTTTTTAAATTTATTATTACATGTGTTTGGGAAAAGAAAATATCTCTGGATAAAAAATGAATAAGTAAATTTGCAAAACAAAAAAGAATATAAATATTTTAAAGTGGTAGAGGTAGAGGGGTGGCTAGGGATGTGGAATGTTGCATATACTTGTAGATGAGTTCTCCATATTGTTAGTTTTACATGACTGTTTTCTCTGTTGATACTAGAAACATCTCATGGAGTAGGGAGGTCATTCGTGATTGTAATGCCCAAACAAAACACAACACCTTTTTTAAAAAAAAAGCAATATCTGGGTGGGCGAAGCAACTGACAACCTTCCCAAGTGGGCTAAAGCTACCTCTTGCAAAGTGGCCGCACACAGTTCAATGGCAATGTATTGGAATTGACGATCTCGCTCTGTGCAGAAATAGCGAATCACATTGGGATGCTCGTCTGATTCCCGAAGCAGCTGCACCTCCCGGTCTGCAAAACTGAAGCACTCTGGGAGTATCCTTTTCACTGCCACAGCTCTATTGTCAAACGTCCCTCTGGAAAAAGGGTAAAAAGGTATAAGGTTTGCCCCTTGGAAATATGGATGGGCAGCTAGGTGGTGCAATGGATAGAAGGCGGGTGTGAGTTGAAATTTGGCCTCAGACACTTCCTAGCTGTGTGACCCTGGCTAAATCATTTATTCCTGTTTGCTTCAGTTTCCTCACCTGTCAAATGACCTAGAGAAGGAAATGGTAAACTACTCCAGTTTCTCTGCCAAGAAAACCCCAAGGAGGGGGCAGCTGGGTAGCTCAGTGGATTGAGAGCCAAGCCTAGAGACAGGAGGTCCCACACTCAAATCTGATCTCAAACTTCCTAGCTGTGTGACCCTGGGCAAGTCACTTTACCCCCATTGCCCTGCCTTTAGCTCTCTTCTGCTTTGGAACTAATACATAGTATTGATTCCAAGACAGAAGGTAAGGGTTTAAAAAAACAAACAAACAAACCCAAGGGGGTCATTAAGAGTTGGACAGGACTGAAATAATTGAACAACAAGAAATGTGCTAGGCATTGTGCTAAGCACTGGGGATGGAGTGAGGGAGAGAGGAAGAGAGGCAGAGACAGAGAGAGGGAAAAGAGAGACATAGAGGGGAAAGAGAGGGAGAGGGAGAGAGAGAAGACATTCCCTGCCTTCATGGAGCTCATAATCTAATGAAAGAAACAACAAGCAAACATATTCAAACAAGGTATATATAGGATAAATAGGAAATAATTAACAGAGGGAAGGTACGAGAATGAAGAGGAATGGGAAAGGCTTCTTATAGAAGATGGGGTTTGAGTTGTGACTTTAAAGAAGCCAGAAAAGTGAGTAGGCAGAGATGAGGAGGGATAACATTCTAGGCAAGGGGGGACAGACAGAAAACGTACTCAGAGCTGAGAGATGGTGTCTTATTCTTGAAACAGCCAGGAGGCTAGTGTCACTGAACTGAAGAATATATGGAGGGCAAAAAGTGAAGAAAACTAGAAAGGTAGGAAGGAACCAAGTTTTGAAGGCCTTTGAAAGCCAAGCAGAAAACTTTCTATTTTATCCTAGAGGTAATAGGGAGCTACTGGAGTTTATTGAATAAGGGAATGACATGGTATGACCTGAGCTTTAAGAAGATCAGTTTGACAGTTGAATGGACAGTGGACTGGAGTAGTAAGAAACCTGAGGCAGGGAGACCCAGCAGGAACCTATTATCCAGGCATATGGTGATAAGGGAATACATCAGGGTAGCGATAGCGTCAAAGGAGAAAAGGAGCAATATGGGAAAGGCATTACAAAGCTAAAAATGGACAAACTTTTGGACATACTGAAATGTTCAAGGTGTCCAATTGGCAGATAGAGATGTGAGACTAGGAGTAAGGAGAGAGGCTGGATAAAATAGATGTAAGAATCATCTATATAGATATAACTGAATCCATGGGAGTAGATTTGTTGTTGTTCAGTTGTTTTAGTCATGTCCAACTCTTCTTTGACTCTATTTGGGGTTTTCTTGGTAAAGATACTGGAGTGGTTTCATTTGACTGATGAGGAAACTGAGGCAAGCAAGATTAAGTGACTTGCCCAGGATCACAGTTAGTAAGTGTCTGAGTCCAGATTTGAATTCAGAAAGATGAATCTTTCTAGGCTTTGCACTCTAACCACTATACCACCTAGCTGCTCCTGGGAGTGGATATGATCATTAAATGAAATAGAATAGACTCCCTTTGCACTCTGCCTTAGTCACATCTGAAGTATTGTGTTCACCTCTGAGTATCACAGTTTAAGGACAAAATAAAATAAGAGGGTTGTTGTTGTTGTTGTCGTCATCTTTCCTTCCTTCCTTCCTTCCTTCCTTCCTTCCTTCCTTCCTTCCTTCCTTCCTTCCTTCCTTCCTTCCTTCCTTCCTTCCTTCCTTCCTTCCTTCCTTCCTTCCTTCCTTCCTTCCTTCCTCCCTCCCTTCCTTCCTCCCTCCCTCCCTTCCTCCCTCCCTCCCTTCCTTCCTTCCTTCATTTCTTTCCTTCTTTCTTTCTTTCTTTCTTTCTTTCTTTCTTTCTTTCTTTCTTTCTTTCTTTCTTTCTTTCTTTCTTTCTTTCTTTCTTTCTTTCTTTCTTTCTTTCTTTCTTTCTTTCTTTCTTTCTTTCTTTCTTTCTTTCTTTCCATCCTTCCTTCCTTTCTTGCCTTCTTTCTTTCTTTCCTTCCTTCCTTCTTTTTAAAATTCTGTTTCTGTCTCTCTGTCTCTCTCCCTTACCCTCTGTCCTAGTATCAATTCTAAGATAGAAGAGTGACAAGACAATCAAGGTTAAGTGACTTACCCAGAGTCACACAGATAGGAAGCATCTGAAGTCAGAATAGAATCCAAGTCCTCTCAGCTGGCATTCTATCCACTGTGCTACCTACTACCCTATTCTTCATTTTCAAAGAAGACTAATGACACAACCAGTTGATGTCTTGACTTGTGCGGGAATTGGATTTTAAGTAAGGCAGAGTTGCACAAAGTCATTGGCTTCATTTTCAATGAGATGGTAAGATGGAGAGTGTCCAGAGGGAGGTAAGCAGGATAGTGAAAGTCCTCTGAGTCTATATCCTATGAGGATTATTTGATGTAAATGGGGATAAGGGGTGGCTAGGTAGCACAGTTGATAGAGCTCTAAGCCTAGAGATAATCTTTGGGCTCAAATTTGGCCTCAGGGGGGCAGCTGGGTAGCTCAATGGATTAACAGCCAGGCCTAGAGATGGGCGGTCCTGGGTTCAAATCTGGATTCAAACACTTCCCAGCTGGGTGACCCTGGGCAAGTCACTTAACCCGCATTGCCTAGCCTTTGCCACTCTTCTGCCTTGGAGCCAATACACAGTATTGATTCCAAGATCGCTTAACCCTGTTTGCCAAGCCCTTGTTACTCTTCTGTCTTAGAACTGATACTAAGACAGAAGGTAAGGGTTTTGAAGAAAAGCAGGGGAGGGGAGGGGAGGGAAGGGAAACTGGGGGTGCTAGGTCTGGAAAAGACTTGAGGTAGTGATGGTGGTGGAGAATACATGATAGTTACATTCACAATATTTGAAGTACTATCACCCCAAAGGATTATCAGACTTCTGTTTGGCTTCAGAAAATAGTGGGCAGAAAAGGCAAAGAGGCCAATTGCAGCTTAATATCAAGAAAACCTTCCTGACAATCAGCGTTGTTCAGAAATGGAATGGGCTGCCTCAGGAGATCTGTCCTTGGATTCTGGCCTCCAAACAGAGGCTAGATGGCTACTCGTCAGCTACGTTCTAATGGGGGATGCCTTTTAGGTATGGGTCAGACTGGGTGGCCACTGAAGTCCCTACAAATTCTCCGCTTCTGTGATTCCATGATCCTTGTTTCTCTGGACAGACAGGGGTCTCTCCACACCACTTACCTGTATACAATGGTGCCTTCAGCTCCATGTCCCAAGACATCCTTTGGGCAAAAGGAAATTTTCCCAACTACCACCATGCTGGTCTCTTCATCTGAGCCAAAATCATGACAAGAAAAAAAAATATTACTTTAAACAAGCATAAAGGAAATCCTTGAGGCGAAAACAAAATTAATTCTTTAAAGGTCAAGTCTTTCCTCTAGCCCAGTGCCAGACAGAAGTAGGTGCTTAATAAATGACTAGCGACTTGTCAAGAGGAGCCACACCTAGAGCTATTATTATGCAGGACAGAAAGTATTCCATGGGGAAGGGGAGACAAAAGCAACTGGATTTTCTAATTTGAGATTGAAAGAGTTAAAAGATGGGTGACCTGAGGCAAGTCACTTAATCCTGTTTGCCTCAGTTTCCTCATCTGTAAAATGAGCTAGAGAAGGAAACGGAAAACCACTCCAGTATCATAAGACTCCCAGCCAACCATATTTCTGCCTTGACGTCTTAACCATATTTAAGTGTTAAACTGGCTGTAGTGGATTGAAGTAGTGGATTTTGATTGAGTTGTCTGATTTAAAAAATCTATTTGGATTTTAATTGTGATGCAGAAGTGATAGTAACACACATTTGGTTTTGTTCAGACTTTTTTTTTTTAACCCTTACCTTCTGTCTTGGAATTAATACTGTGTATTGGCTCTAAGGCAGAAGAGCGGTAAGGGCTAGGCAATGGGGGTCAAGTGACTTGCCCAGGGTCACACAGCTGGGAAGTGGCTGAGGCCAGATTTGAACTGAGACCCTCCCATCTTTGGCCTGGCTCTCAATCCACTGAGCTACCCAGCTGCCCCCCAGTCTTTTTTCCCCCCATTCTGGTGGATAAATTCAATAAAGGTCATATCCAAAACAACACCACCAACAAAAAATTAGATGGGGAAATGAAGAGTCAGACAGGACTGAACAACAATAACAAAAGTTCCTAACACATGTCATTATGTTGATTAAATTCAATAAACATTTATTAACTCCTTTACTCTAAGAGCTCGACTTTCCTACTAAGAAGCATCATCCATCATTGGACAAGATTCAAACCAACTGACTAGCTGTGTGACTTCTTTGGATAAGTTAATTTTCCTCTGTAGCCCTCAACTCCCCTCAAGTATAAAATGGGAGGATTGAAGTAGATTGGGGGTTTTTCCATTGGAAGTCTGTGGACTTCCAAGGAATCTGTGGACATATTTCAGGAGGTTCCGTGGACTTGGAGAGGAAAAAACTCTATCTTTATTTAAATATAACTGGTTTCCTTTGTAATATGCTACATTTTAATTTTTGCTGTTCGGTCATTTTTCAGTTGTATCCAACTCTTCATGACTCCATTTAGGTGGGGTAGCTGGGTGGCTCAGTCGATTGAGAGCCAGGACTGGAGTTGGGAGGTCCTGGGTTCAAATTTGGCTTCAGACACTTCCTAGTTGTATGACCCTGGGCAAGTCACTTAATCCCAACTGCCTAGCTCTTATTGCTCTTCTGCCTTAGAACTGAAACTTAGTATCAATTCTAGGACAGAAGAAAAAGTGTTTTTTTAAAAATGACTGCATTTTTAAACAAAATACTGGGGTGACTTACCATTTCCTTCTCCATCTCATTTGACATATAAGGAAACCAAAGCAAAGAGGGTTAAGAAACTTGCCCAGGGCCACATAGCTCATAGGTGTCTGAGGCCACATTTGAGCTCAGGGAGATGAGTCCTTCTGATTCCAGGCCTGGCACTCTCTCTATCCACTAAGCCACCCAGCTTCCCTATATATTTTATTTTATGTATTTAAAAAAAATTACTTTGAGAAAGGATCCATAGACTTCACCAGATAGCATCCAGAGGGATCCATGACACAATAAAGTTTAAGGATACATAGACCATGATATCCAAGGTCTCCTGTGGCCCTAAATTTTTTTATTGGGGGGGGGGCATTTTATTTTATTTTTTATCTACATATTATTCATTCTTGTAAGTGAACAATCCCATAAAACCCAAAGCCCAAAACATAAACCCAAATAAACAAGTGATAAATCACATGCTTTCATCTGCATTGCTATTCCAACAGTTCTTTGTCTGGAGGTGGAGAGCATTCTTTCTTTTCTTTCTTCCTTTCTTCCTTTCTTCCTTTCTTCCTTCCTTCCTTCCTTCCTTCCTTCCTTCCTTCCTTCCTTCCTTCCTTCCTTCCTTCCTTCCTTCCTTCCTTCCTTCCTTCCTTCCTTCCTTCCTTCCTTCCTTCCTTCCTTCCTTCCTTCCTTCCTTCCTTCCTTCCTTCCTTCCTTCCTTCCTTCCTTCCTTCCTTCCTGTGTATTGGTTCCAAAGCAGAAGAGCAGTAAGGGATAGGCAATGGGGGTTAAGTGACTTGCCCAGGGTCACACAGGTAGGAAGTGTCTGACATGAGATTTGTACCCAGGACCTCCCATCTCTAGACCTGGCTCTCAATCCACTGAGCCACCCAGCTGCCCCCCCCTCCCCCCCCTCCCCCCCAAGAGCATTCTTTCTTATAAGCCCTCAGAATTATCCTGGACCATCCTGGACCATGTTGAGAGTAGCTCAGTCTATCTCATTTGATCGTTCCACAATATTGCTGTTACCATGAACATTGTTTTCCTGGTTCTGCTTATTTTACTTCTCATCAGTTCATGGAGTCCAGTTCAAATAGAAATCAAGCAGTTTATCATTCCTTGCAGCACAATAGTATTCCATCACCAAAATAAGCCACAATTTGTTTGGCCATTCTCCAGTCAAGGGGTATCCCTTTAGTTTCCAATTCTCTGTGCAGCCCTAAATTTCTATGATTTGTGCCTCTCGTACTTCTTCCACCAGAAGATTCCCCACACTGTGCCTCAAGAGAATTTCTAGCCTTCCATGACATCTAGTCCTTAGAAAACGAGATAATGGAAGAAGGTGCCAAGGTGGTCCCCCCACTGCCTAGTCCTTACCATGATCCAGCCTTGGAACCAATACATAGTAATGATTCTAAGATGGAAGGTAAAATTTTTTTTTAAAAAGTTAAGGCTGTCCTAGAGGGTAACTGGGTGGTTTACCAGATTGAGAAACAGCCCTGGAGGTCCTGGGTTCAAATCTGTCCTCAGACACTTCCTAGCTGTGTGATTCTGAGCAAGTCACCTAGCCCTTACTGCTCTTCTACCTTGGAACTGATACACAGTATTGATTCTAAGATGGAAGGTAAGGGGTTAAAAAAAAAAGTAAGGGTGTCCTTAAGAACCATTGGGAAATTACATTTTATAGTTCCTTGAGAGGCAGAAACAGAATCATCCTGTTATGAATTTATTTTTCCTAGCTGGTCTCGATGACAAAAGATGTAACGTAGAAAATAACACATGGCTTTACCATTCTCATCTTGCTCAGCAGCCACGATGCTGCTGACCTTGAAAGCTGAGTTGCTGGAATGCTGAGAGTGGTTGGAGCCCTTGGGGGACATGTTGGGACTGCTGGGAGCTGAGCTCTCGGAGTGCAAACCAGCAGAGACATCCAGGAAATCCGAGTCCTGAGACAGGTCACTCGGAGGCTGGAAAGGGAGCTGCTGTTGTTGCAACAGCTGGATCCTCTCTTCCAGCTGCCTCTGAAACTGCTGGTGCTGGAGCTGCTGCTGCTGGTGCATGCTCTAGGGAGAAACAAACACGAGAACACCTCAGGGCTTAGCAGGACACAGTTACCTATTGATCCACCCCAAGAGAAATCCCCTCAAGAGAAATGGAGAAGGGCTGCCATGTGGAAGTAGGAGTAGTTTTGGAAGGCACAGAGAGGACCCACAGGCAGAAGTTCAATGCAGGTGCATTTCCACTCGATATAAAGAGCAGAGAAGCTGATTGGTGACTGGCCAAAGAGTCAATTCTGAGGGGGCAGCCAGGTGGCCAGAGAGCCAGGCTCAGAGAAGGGAGGTCCTGGGTTCTGTAAGTATTAAAATTAATGGGCTGGTGAAATATATGAAAATTATAAATCTTTTATTTACAAAAGAGGTGGAAAGAGTGAAAGCAGAGGAATACCGAATGGTCAAGAAGACATTAACCTATCTAACTAAATATTGTTCCAGTGCTTGGCTCAGCCAGAACTTGTTAACCTTCAACCAGAATTAAACTCTCTCCAGATGACAGGAAGGGAAAACCAAAGTGTTAACACCAACTAGGCAAAGAGAATAAAGGATTCTCTTTTCACAAGTGCAAACAGAATAGTTTCACAGTTCAAATCTGGCCTCAGATGGTGACCCTGGGCAAGTCCCTTAACCCCCTTTGCCTAGCCTTTACTGCTCTTCTGCCTTAGAACCAATACCTAATATTCATTAAGACAGAAAGGGAGGATTTAATTTGAAGACACTTTATTTTCCCAGTTGTACATAATAATTTTCAACAAACATTTTCCAAAATTATAAGATCCAAATGGACTCCCTCTTTATTTAGTTCCCTCCCCTAACTCAGTGATGGTAGCCAATTTGATCTGGGCCATACATGTATTCTCATGCAAAACACACCTCCATATCAGTCACTGTTGTAAGTGCACACCCATATAAAACCAAATTCTCCAAATAAAACTGTAAATAAACTAATGGGAAAGATCATATGCTTTGATCTGCAACTGACTCCAACAGTTCCAACTCCATCACAAGTCCTTCAGAATTGTCAAAGGTAAGAGTTAAAAAAATTTTTTTTCTTTTTTAAAAAGAGTCAACCCTGAAGCCAAGACTTGAGTTCCAGTCCTACTTCTGATACACACTGGCTTGGGGACCCTGGGTCAATCACTTAATCTTTCAGCACTCTAGAAAACTCTTTTTAACTGAATTGTGGGGAAGCAACCATCCTGCATTGCTGAAGGACCTTTCCCTACTGGGGAGTTCCCTATAGACCAGGGAAATCCCAGGTACAATTTCTCTCCTTACCCTAAAAAGAAAAAAACAATTTGAGCAGCTTCAAAATAAATAGGTTAGGGGCAGCTAGGCAGCATCGTGGATAGAGAAATGGGTCTACATTTAGGAGGACCTGGGTTCAAATCTGACCTCCGACACTCCTAGCTGTGTGACCTTGAGCAAGTCATTTAACCCTGATTGCCTAGCCCATGCTGCTCTTTTGTCTTAGAATTGATACTAGGACAGAAGGCAAGAGAGATTTATAAATAAACCAACAAATAGACTAGACTAGATTAGACTAGACTACACTAAACTAAATTAGACTAGAATAGAATAGACTAGACTAGATTAGACTAGAATAGAATAGACTAGTCTAGACTAGACCAGAATAGAATAGAATAGACTAAACTAGAATAGGATATAATAGAATAAATTAGACTAGACTGGATTAAATTAGACTAGAATAGACTAGACTAGACCAGATTAGACTAGCCTAGACTAGACTAGACTAGAATAGAATACACTAGAATAAACTAGAATAGAATAGAATAGATTAGACTAGAATAGAATAGAATAGACTAGAATAGACTATACTAGACTAAACTAGACTATGTTAGACAAGACTAGAATAGAATAGAATACACTAGAATAAACTAGAATAGAATAGTCTAGAGTAGAATAGAATAGAATACACTAGAATAGACTAGACTAGACTATATTAGACAAGACTAGAATAGAATAGAATACACTAGAATAAACTAGAATAGAATAGTCTAGAGTAGAATAGAATAGAATACACTAGAATAGACTAGACTAGACTATATTAGACAAGACTAGAATAGAATAGAATAGAATAGAATAGAATAGAATATACTAGAATAAACTAGAATAGAATAGAATAGTCTAGATTAGAATAGACTAGACTAAAACAAAATACACTAGAATAGACTAGACTAAACTAGACTATATTAGACTAGACTAGACTAGACTAGAATAGAATAGAATAGAATAGAATAGGTTAATCCAAAGGGAAATGAGCGACCAGTCCTTGGTGATGTTTAGACAAAGGCGAGATGACCACTTCCATCAGGGATGCTGTGAAAGAAGTCACTAACATGGATGAAAAGGAATCTTTTTAGCTCTAAGACCAACTCACTCTTCATTCATCCATCCATCCATCCATTCACGAAGAACCCAACAATCACTGCTGCAATGCTAAGGGGCAAACAGATTGCCAACTAGAAAAGCAGGGCCAATAAAGATTAGCTCCACGAGAATGGGTCTTACCATTGGGTAGGTGATGACGAAGGCGACCCATCCAATGAGAAGGAAGGTACACAGGATGATTGTAGCCATGTCCTTCAACATGGAGTCTACAGCAGCCTCTGTTTTTACTGGGGTTCGAGTGAATTCAATATCTTGACGAGTAGTAGGAGTTGGTTCTTCTGTGTGCCGGTCAACCATTTTGATAACCTTCTATAGAAGAGAGGGTCTACTTCACTGCAAAAGCCCCTTCCCCAGTGACAAAGCTTTGAGAGCTAACAACAAGAGGCTCTTAGTTTCTGGACTTCCCTCCGACAATCTATGGGTCTCTGAGACTTCGCTATTTACTATCAGTGTAAGTCCTAGAAACTTAAAACCCCAACAGCATAAAATAAAGGAATCCACTCCATGGTCTGGAATCTTAACAGCACCCAGGACTTTTTAAAACTCTCAGAGAAAAACTTAACCCCATTTCTTACTACCACCTTTTATTATTTGTCCTTTCTTTCCTTTTTTCCCCCTTAAATCCCTACTTTCCATCTTAGAATCAATACCATCCAAGTCCAGCACTCTGTACACTATAGCTTTTTTTTTTTTTAAATCCTTTACCTTCCACCTTGGAATCAATACTATATATTGGTTCCAAGGCAGAAGAGTGGTAAGGGCTAGGCAAAGAGGTTAAGTGACTTGCCCAGGGTCACACAGCCAGGAAGTGTCTGAGGCTGTATTTGAATGCAGGACTCTCAATCCACTGAGCCACTTAGCTGCCCCCTTGAAAGTCATCGGCCTCAGAATCACTGAACTGAAGTCCAGTGGCAAGACAAAAAGTCTTTATTTTTAAATTATATGAATTAGATTTTCTAGTAATTTTTCAGCTTTACTAATAGACTCTGAAATTAGTTACCACAATGCTCACCTTCTCCAGGCTTTGTCTACAACAGGGTACCATTTCCTAAGTGTAATTGATGTTCCTGGGAGATAACAATGGATCCTCTACTTTAGCCAGGCCGTTGTCGTCTTAGGGATATGACACGCTCATTTCCTCCTCTGTGTTTCTTTATTCATGCTATTTCCCTCACTTTGGATGCTTCCTCTAGCTCTCATATGGAGCGATAGCCAAAGCATAATTCCTGAACTCTTCCCCAAAAGTCCCAACCAGTCATTCTCTCTTCTGACCGCCTGCGGTGCTTATAGTTTATGTCATGCAAAATGGCGCCCTTGATCTGATACCATCTCCTGTCCCTGAGTCCTAGTCTTGTCTTCCTCTCCCAAATAGCCCATGAGCTTGAGGTTGGAGGCTACACCTTAGCTTTTTTCTGTCTGCATTTAATACTCTCCTATATCTAAAACAGTGTCAACACATATGCAGAAAACCCATGCTAACTGAGTCTTCCATTCACCAACCTCATCAAAACTCTTTTCGGAATCAGCAGGGATCACATTTTCAGGATGCCGGGGCAGTTTGTTGGGGAATTTCTCCAGGACTGTGGTGGAAGCAGACAGGGGGATCTCATGATGTCCTGAGAGAGGAAACAAGAGTACTTCATTAGCAAATAATGTCTGATGATGATGACTTCTCAGAACCCCACAGACCCTCTGGCTGCCCCTCAATCTTTAATTTGCAATATGTTTGTAAAAGAGCCTTGAACCCTTAGTAAAAGGATGACCTGTTCTTCTATAAGTCACTGCCGGGGAGGTTGGTCTCTCCCAAAAGTAGAAGGATGAGTTAGGCAATAAAAAGGTTAAACCTAGAGGATGAATAGAGGAAGAGGGGAGATGAGAGGTCCTTGGGGAAGAGAGAAATAAAGATAAGATTAGGATCCAATTAGAATGGAGGTTTTAGAAATTCTGGTAGCTAGTCAAGTGGGGAATGGTTTGGTGAAAAGGCCATTTTAGTGACCACCTGTGTGACCTTGGATAAATCCCTTAACCTCTTTGGGGTATCAGTTTCCTTGGCCATAAAATAAAAGGATTAGGTTAGATGACGACCTCAAAGCAGGGGTGTGTTGATAAATAATTAATTCAATTTAATTAAATAACTAATAACTAGCTATGGGAAAAAAAAAAGTTTTATCTTGTATTATAAACATTTTTCTCATCACTTTCTTAAATCCAGAGGATCCACAAAACCATAAATCAAACCCAGATTTATAATCTTTGCTGATTTCTGTGATGGAAATGCTCATACTTTGAATTTTAATCATTGCCTCCTTTCTAGCTTATCACAGTACCTGGCAAATAGTTGGTGCTAAATAAATGTTTATTAATTATTGATCCCTAATTAATTATTATATTATTAATTAATTATTGAGCCTAGAACTGCTGGCCTTAAAGCAGGGGTTCTTAACTTTGAGGGCTATAAATAGTTTCATTCTGATAAATGTATTTCAATTTAATTGGCATTTGTACTCATACATTTAGAAAACACTATTCTAGGGGGTGGGGTGGGGGGCATCTAGTTAGCACAATGGATAGATCGCCAAGCCTGGAGTCAAGAAGACCTTGGGTTCAAATCTGGCCTCAGATACTACCTAGCTCCGTGACCCTAGACAAGTCACTTAACCTCGATTGCATAGCCCTTGTCCATCCATCTTCTGTCCTAGAATTGATACTGACAAAAGGTAAGGGTTTATAATAAAACAAAACAAAAAACCCCACTATTCTGAAAAGGGGTCCATAGCCTTCATTAGACTGCCTAAGAGCTCCATGACATAAAAATAATTAAGAAGATCTGCCTAAAATGCATCTTGAGTGGTCGGGTCCTTTTCGAAGGCTCCAGGATCTAAGAAAGTCTGCTTTTGTCCACCAGAGGCCAGTATGTCACTATCCAAACTAAAGCAATACTATCCAAAGCAAAGGAAAGGGGATGATTGTAGGATCCCAAGAGAGAAAATGGGAAAATGGGTCCCATCTCCCCCTCCATTCCAAAGCCAAGCATGGGGCTCCTCTCCCAGGCAACCACATATATCCTTCACTCGTGATTACCCAATACTTGCCACTTCCCCACCCTTGGGACCATTACAACCTCAACACTAGCTGCACTGAGAACCATCTGGAAATTCATCTCTCCCTCTCTTCCCAGCATGCCCAGTCCCTCCCCCCATCACTCTTTCACAGGTCCACCCTGGACAGGGAAGACAATGAGCAATGAATAAAAGCCCCCTCCTCTCTTTCCTCTTTGGTTACAAAGGATGAACAGGCAAGGATATTACAATCAATGCAGCAGATCTCATTACATTATCTTTCCTCAATCTTGTAACCATGGAAAAATATTTTAAATTAACTAATTAAATAAAATTCCCTCCCCCCCCAAAACAAAACAAAACAAAACATTATCTTTCCTCCCCAAACCCAACCTTCTTTCAAACATTTCCATTTCTGTTGAAGGCACCCCCACCCTTCCGGATAGAAATTTTGGTGTCATTCTTGTTTCCTCACTTCCACGCACCCCATATATCCAAGCAGTTGCCCAATCTTCCATTTTCTAACATCTCTCACTTCCAGTCCCTTCTGTCTACTCACACAATTGCAGCCCTGGTTGCCAAAGGCTGTCTCCTTCCTCCCCTGCCTACCCTCCACCCCCAGCTCCCCCCAATACCTGCTCTGCCCTCTCCCATCTGCCTCCTGGTTGTCCTAAATTCCTTCAAGTCCTGACTTAAATTCCATCTTTGGCCAGAGGTTTTCCCCCATCCCTGCCCTCTTCCCCAAGATTCCCTTCCTCTATATTGTCTATATCTTGTATGTAGAATCACTTACATGTTGCTTGCCCCATTATAATGTATATTGCATAAAGGTGAGACTCGTGCTTTTTTCTTCTTCTTTCTACCCCAGGGCTTAGCACATAGGATTAAAGTGCTTAGGATGAAATGTTTAGTGACTTATTAATTAGTCCCCCTCCTTCAATTCCAATCCACGTTCCACATGCTTACCAAAATTTTCTTAAGTCTAGATTTGGCCATGTCACATAGTTTCTCCTCCCTCTTACCCTGAAATCAGCTTTGGTGACTTCTTAACACCCATAGTGTCAATATTGACTGAAAACTCCCCCATCTGGCACCAACCAACCTGCTTTCCCAGTCTTCTCATACAGGGTGTCCCAAAATTCTTGGTGCAGTGTTTTTTAACTTATTAAAGTTTAAACTACTTTTGGGATAACCTGAATATCACTCCTTTTCCAGTATGCTTTAAGGTAAAGTCATTCTGGCTTCCTTGTTAATTCACAAATTCACATTAAAAAAATACAGTTAAATATCCAAACATGACTAGGAATTAATTAATGCATGAAAACATCCATTAAGCAGAATCACATAAAGAAAGAAAAAGGAATCAATTTAAACTTTCTGAGTTGGAATCTGAGACAATGCATTTTTACTCACTCCCCCCGCCCCATTTCATATGGTAAATGGCTGGCCACATGCTAAAAGTGTTTCTTGGTTAAAAGCTGCTGGTTTGGGGGCAGCTGGGTAGCTCAGTGGATTAACAGCCAGGCCTAGAGATGGGAGGTGTCCTGGGTTCAAATGTGGCCTAAGACACTTCCCATCTGTGTGACCCTGGGCAAGTCACTTGACCCCCACCGCCTAGCACTTACCACTCTTCTGCCTTGGAACCAATATACAGTATTGATTTCAAGATGGAAGGTAAGGGTTTTAAAAAAAAAGCTGCTGGCTTTTATGACCAATTATTTGATATAAATTATTTGAGTGTGACCAATTATTTGATAATTACACCAGATATCTTTCAATTATAAATTACCTTAAAAAAAGAAGAAGAAATTCACTTGCTTGGGCTAGCTACATTGAGCAAATTAACTTAACAATCTTTTTTTTCCATTGATTAGTTGTTTCCTATTCTTCCTGATCTGGGGTTTTCCATTTTCTTCTCCAATTCATTTTACAGATGAGGTACCCAAGGCAAACAGGTTAAGTGACTGGCCCAAGATCACACGGCTTTTAAATTTCTGAGACCAGTTTGAATTTAGGTACTCCTGAGTCTAGGGCCAGCATTCTATCCACTGCACCACTCTAACAAATAATTATTATTTACAAATCTATCCAATCCTTCTACACATACACATTTCCCAAAAATAGTGAAATGCATACAAGAACAAAAAGATCTTTTTGTGTGTGTGCTGAGGATAAATATAATTCTAAATAACTAAAAATATTATTTCTAGAATAGACTAAAATATTCTGATACTAGTATATGCATTATAATGTACATAATACTTTATATAAATGCTTATAAATGTGTCTAGAGGTAGCTAGAGATGGACAGTTATTTAAGTACAGATCACAGATAAATAGAAAATAGAAAGAGAGGTATAGCTATGGATAGAGAACTATAGATGATAAGACAACAGGCAGAAAGGTGGAAGGAAGGAAGGAAGGAAGGAAGGAAGGAAGGAAGGAAGGAAGGAAGGAAGGAAGGAAGGAAGGAAGGAAGGAAGGAAGGAAGGAAGGAAGGAAGGAAGGAAAGAGAAGGGAGGAAGGAAAGAGAAGGGAGGAAGGAAAGAGAAGGGAGGAAGGGAGGAAGGGAGGGGAGGGAAGGAAGGGAAGGAGGGAGGGAAGAAGGGAAGGGAGGGAGGCAGGAGGGAAGGAAGGAGGGAAGGGAGGAAGGCAGGGAGGAAGGAAGGAAGGAAGGCAGGAAGGCAGGAAGGAAGGAAGGCAGGAAGGAAGGCAGGCAGGAAGGCAGGAAGGCAGGAAGGCAGGAAGGCAGGAAGGCAGGAAGGAAGGCAGGAAGGCAGGAAGGAAGGAAGGAAGGAAGGAAGGAAGGAAGGAAGGAAGGAAGGAAGGAAGGAAGGAAGGAAGGAAGGAAGGAAGGAAGGAAGGAAGGAAGGAAGGAAGGAAGGAAAGAGAAGGGAGGAAGGAAAGGAGGAAGAGAGGGAGGGAGGGAGGAAGGAAGGATAGGTATAGATATATAGATAGGGGTAAAGATGGATATAGATGAAAGTCAATTGATAAAAAAGTGGGAAAAGTTGGATAAGTAGGTATAGATGACAGACATAGAGATGAACAGAGATAAAGATGAATAGATATAGATTATAGAAAATAGATAAAAAGAAAGTTGCATAGATAGATGGATAGATAGGTACTGATGACAGATAATAGATAGATTGGATAAGGATACAGATGATAGACAATAGAAAGACAGATAGGCAGGCAGACAGAAAGATGGGAAAGCATTCAAATAACTTTTACTGGTGAAATGCATAATCTAAAAAAGTTTGGAGGCCACCAAACTAAGGTATGGTCTCTTTCTTACCTATGAGAAGCCAATAATTGGTCCAGTAGTTGAGTTTGTTCTTTCCTTTGAATCCAAAACCAAACTCTACGCTGGGGGTGATCACACACTCTTCATTACTTTTGATTGTGACACCGTCTGTCTGGGGGCCTTCCAGTTGGGGAAAGGCACTACCTCGAGGCTATGAAGATAGGAGGGAAGCAGGATTGAGGCTTGGGGTACTGCTGTGCTGAACCCACAAAGAACCCAAACGACAACCTCTCTAAGTCCTGAGGGAATTGAAAGGTCATACAGTAGAGTATAAAGGATTCTGAGCTTGGGTTTCTGGGTTTGAATCCTGGCTCTGTCACCAGCTTTGTGCCCCTGGGTCAAGCACTTACCCTCTGAGCCTCAGTTTTCTCATTTGTACGCATTTCCACAACCTACATTCGAAGGACTGTGAAGAGTCAAATGCTGTTATCACTTCTTTGGGCATCTGATTGAGCTGCCATGTTTATAGTTCCTAGGATCACAGATCTAGAGGGAACAGACCTGAGGGACCATCTAGTCCAACTCTCTCATTTTACAAATGAGGAAACTTAGGAGCAAGAAACATAAGTGACTTTTCCAAGGTCACAAAGGCATCAGACATGGGATTTGAACCCAGTTCCTCCGAGTCTAAAGTCAGTACTCTTTCCCATGAATGTGTTCATAAAATACCTGATATCCTTTTCATTTGATTCTCACAACAACCCTGGAAGGTAAAATCTATGGATATTATTGTACCCATTTTATAGCGAGGGAACTAAGCCTCAGAAATAAAGTGACTTTTGGCTTTTGATCACACAGCAAATGATAACTGTTGGAGGTGGGATTCACATCCAGGACTCTCCTGGCTTCAGGCCCAGGACACTTTCTACTGCCACCTGCAGCTTCTTACATATACCTCATTCTATATTTGTGGGAGTTTTTTGTTCAGTCGTGTCAGACTCTGTAATCCCTTTTGAGGTTTTCTTGGCAAAGATACTGGAGTGATTTGCTATTTCCTTCTCCAGTTCATTTTACAGATGAAGAAACTGAGGCAAACAGGGTGAAGTGACAGGGGTGGGGATGGGGTGGAATTAAAGGCCTTGACAACCCCTTCTGGATCTAAATCTACAATCCTATACCTGCGTTAACAGTCGCAGTAATGGTAGACTTTATAGCATGCTTTAATGGGTTTTACCTTATTTGTTCTAGGTCTGCATCCCTATGTAAAAAGCACTGAACTCTTCCAATTTTCCATGTCGGCTAGTGAAAGCAATAATTCTCATGACAAACTGATTCCACTGAACTAAATACTATGCATGTCAGATTAGTCAGAGAGCTGAGTGCCCTGGTTAACTGAGAGTTGTCAGACGCTGGTTATTTATTAATCTTCAGAGCATTATTGTACAATCAAACAGGCATCATGAAAGCTACCCTGGGCCTATTTGATCTAGCCACACCACTGGCTTAGTGGAACGAGACCCAGTTTCTGTCCTTGATGCTCCTAGCTTGTTCAGGGGTTTGGGGTAAATCAATAACTTTCTGGACCTCAGTTTCTTCATATGAAAAAAAGTTGATAGGAGATATTCTTTTTAAAAACAAACTAACAAAAAACCCTTATCTTCAGTCTTAGAATCAATGCTGTGTATTGGTTCTAAGGCAGAAAAGGGGTAAGGGCTAATGAGGGTCAAGTGACTTGCCCAGGGTCACACAGCTAGAAAGTGTCTGAGGTCACATTTGAACCCAGGACCTCGTGGGCCCGGCTCTCAATCCATTGAGCCGCCTAGCTGCCTCCAATACGAAATATTCTAAGGAGGACTCATGCTTCCTGTTGAGGCTGGGCCACATAAGCTCTGAGATCCAAGTATCTTTTCCCATCTAGGCATCGATGACTCTCAAAGAGTCTTTCAAGCTTGGACATGATTTCTAGTCTATTAAAAGGCTCGTCAGTATCTGTTAGAAATGACATAGGTTGTGCAGTACTGATGAGTCAGTGTCGGAAACTGGGCTAAACATATGACACATCGTGAGTTTAAATCTTGCCTCTAAGGGACATCTAGGGAGCACAATGAATAGAATTCCAGGCCTGGAGTTGGAAAGACTTGGGTTCAAATCTGGTCTCAGACACTTCCTACCCTCGCTGTGTGTCTCTGGGCAAGTCACTTAACCCCCATTGCCTCACCCTTACCACTCTTTTTGTTTTAGAGTTAATACTAAGATAGAAGGAAATAGCTTTAATAATAAATAAATAAATAATGCATAATCATTCCATTATTAAATTTTAAGATCAAATATTATTATATTATAATAATAATTATATCATATTATAAATTATATGAATATAATATATTTGTACATTAACTAATTTAATAAATGAATTAAAAACTAAATAAATAATTAAAAACTAAAAATATTTTTAAAAATAATAATCGGGCCTCAGACACTAATTGTGTGATCTGTGCAAATAAGTCACTTAACCCCAGTTGCCTAGCCCTTGCTGCTCTTCTGTCTTAGAAAGAATGCTAAAAAAGAAGGGAAGGGTTTTAATAATCATAATAAAGTTGCCTAGCCCTTGCTGCTCTTCTGTCTTAAGAATGAATACTAAGAGAGATGGGCAGAGTTTTTAAAAATAATAATAATAATGGCCTCAGACAATAACTGTGTGACCCTAGGCAAGTCACTTAACCCCAACTGCCTAGCCCTTGATGCTCTCCTATATTAGAATGAATACTAAGACAGAGGGGAAGGGTTATAATAATCATAATAATGATGATAATGATGATGATGATGATGATAATCTGACCTCA